>NC_056743.1:1020410586-1020440618 GCF_019279795.1 Protopterus annectens
CACAAGCACTCAGGTCACTCCAAGGCAAGTACAAATATGACTCAGTCATTGTCCATGCTGGTGTGAATGACCTGAGATGTACCTCCCTGGACTACATGAAAAGAGACATAGAGGAGCTCTCTGAGCATGTGGCCCAGGCCGGTATGACCCTGACATTGAGTAGCATCTTACCCTCACCAAGAATGATGCCACAATATTAAGACAAGATGATCAATTTCAACAATTGGCTTAAGTATTGGTGTCATTCAAAGGGGATCCAATGCCTGTCAGCCTGGGATGACATGCTCGACAAGCCCCGATGCTTCGCTAGGGACGGCTTGCACCTGTCCCCCCTGGGCTTTCAGATATTGGCAAAGGCTCTTGCTACCCCCATAGTGCCTTTTTTAGGCAAGGCTCAAAAGACAAACCCACCTCCATAGGTATCACAAGGGATAAGAAACTAAGAGTAATGCTACTCAACGCCAGAAGTCTAAACCTCAAGATGCATGCACTCGAAACTCTCCTTAGCATGGAGAACATCGATATCTGTGCAGTAACAGAAACCTGGTTCAAGGCTCCTGAGAGCACCCCAGCACTACCAGGTTATACCTCATACCATGCTTTTCGGCCCCAAAACTTGGACCGACCCACAAAAGGAGGGGGAGTATCAATATTCATCAAAGATACCCACACCTCCAGGTTGGTGGCACAGCACGAAGCATCAGAGACTATCCATGTGCAACCAACAGTGGGTAAAACTGCCTTCCAGTTTATAGCCTGCTACAGACCACCCTCCCTAACCCAGGAACCCCACTTGGCCTTCCTGAGAACAATGGAAAATATGAAGGCCTCTCCAAACACCATTATATTGGGCGACTTCAACTACCCAAACATAGACTGGAAGCATTACTCTAGCTCCAACACCCTAGCCCACAGGTTCCTAGAATTTATAAACTCAGATGCTATGGAACAACTTGTTACCACTCCCACAAGAGGGGAAAACATGCTGGACCTGATCATCACCAACATGGGGACTCTATGCTCCAGACCAGAAGTGTATCCCTCACTGGTAAGATCAGACCATAAACTAATCTCACTGGATATTCACATCCCGACCCCACCCCCTGCCCAGAAAACCACAGAGAAAATCTTCTCTAAAGCAAATTTCACACTCCTCAAAACCGAGGTGGAATCCTTCAAAGCCCCCGGGCCTGTGGAAAATATGGCCCAGACCACAGAATCCTTTATAAACGCATTCTATGAACACCTTCAGGAATGCATGGATCATGAGATCCCAAATAAAACCAAGGCCCAATCCTCCAAAGGCAGACATCCTGTCTGGTGGACCCCAGCCATAAACAAACTATACAATAGAAGGAGGAAGCTACTAAATGCTAGAGCAAAATTAAAAAAAGGGAAGGCATCTCTGATCAGTATTAGCAAAAAACTACGGGCACTCATAAAATTGTCTAAGGTCAGCTTCAAGAGAAAAATTGCACAGGACACTAAGGATAATCACAAGGCTTTCTTTAGTTATGTTAGGAACCTGGGTGGTAATTCCCAGATATGCTCAGAATTAGTCCAAAATGACAAAAAATACACCGAACCCACAGACATTGCCAACATCCTAGCTGACAGGTTCAGCACAAACTTCTCCCCCCCCACCAAAAGGGCAAATATCTATCCCAGCAGAGTGCTGCCCCCCTGACATCTCAGATGCTCAGCTAAGAGCCGCCCTCTCCAAAGCAAAAACCACAGCATCAATGGGACCAGACGGTGTCCCGGGCTGCGTCCTACATGAACTCCAAGAAGAGCTAAACCCAAACATAAAACTACTGTTCAATCTCAGCCTTACTACAGGATATGTACCCAAAGAGTGGCGTACAGCAACTGTGGTCCCTCTCCACAAAGGTGGTGCCTCAACGGATCCTGGAAACTATCACCCCATAAGCCTGACTATCTTGGTCTGCAAAGCTATGGAAAGGATCATCATGGACCTCATAAATAAAGATATTGGGGACCTACAGACACTGGATCCTACCCAGTTCGGCTTTGTTAGGGCAGATCCTGCCTCTTAAACCTGGTTGATTTCTTTGAAACAGTCACCAAGGCCATTGACGAGGGGAAGGTGGTCCACACAGCCTACCTGGACTTCGCAAAAGCCTTCGATACAATACCCCACTTGGGCATTATAGATAAGCTCACCAGCTTAAATATAAACCCCTATGTCACTAGATGGGTTGCAAACTGGCTCAAGGACAGAACCCACATGGTTAGAATTGCTGGAGCCATGTCAGACTCCAAACCAGTTACAAGTGGCATCCCACAAGGCTCAGTCCTGGGACCTCTCTTGTTCGGTATATATTTCTCGGAGGTACAGGCCAACACGGAAGGACTGTGGCTGACCAAGTTCACAGATGACTGCAAACTGGGTGCCATAATTGACTCTCCAGCTGACACAAGCATCCTCCAAAAGGGCCTCATAGAAACAGACAACTGGTGCCAGAGCCATGGCCTCAAGCTAAACGCCAAAAAGTGTATAGTCATCCCCTTTGGCAAAAACAAAGTGCCCACAAATTACCACATAGGTGGTAATCCATTAAGTACCAAAGAAGTAATTAGGGACCTGGGGACCCAAGTTGATAGCAATCTCTCAATTGAAAACCACGTGGCCAAAGTGGTTAGAAAAACATTTTATATAGCCCACCTAATCATGAAGGGATTCACATCTAGATCAGGAGAGGTCATCGTGCCTCTTTACTCATCCCTCATCAGGCCCATAATTGAGTACAATGCCCCTTTTGGGATGTACCTTACCAGACACCTGCAGCAACTGGAAAGACCCCAAAAGTACCTCACCAAGAGGATCAAAGGGCTCAAACAGATGCCATATGCTGCCCGTTTAAAGAAACTCCAGCTCTACTCAGTGGCATACCGCCTATTCAGAGGCGATCTGTGCCTGATGTATAAAGCCATGTCCAACCCGGAATTAATGGACATGCTGCACCTCAGAAAATCCAAATCCCATCGAGCTACATGCTCGAGAGACTTGAACCTCAGCACTGAAATAAATAGGACATGCTGGAGGGACCGATTCATAACCCAGAGGCTCCCTTCACTCTGGAATAAAATCCCAGTCCAGGTTAGGCAGAGTCCCTCATTGACTCTCTTCAAGAGGAATCTTGATGAGTGGATGGGAGATCGTAGGTTTACCCCGGGTATCACTTCTGTGTCACTGTTAGACAGAGGCACAGTATACTAACCTCAAAAAAGGGCATAGCAAAATTAATTTAAAATGGGTGGCGAAAGCCAAACACATTCTGGCTAGGCTTATAAATGCCCTAGGGCAGATAGCCTAGTATGAACCTATGCAGGGGGAAGGTCCCCCTTCACTCCTATGTGGGGGCTGTGTCCCACCACACCTTGTTAATTATACATACTAATTGTGAGATCACAGATTCCCTGGGGAAAGCGAATACTGCACACATCTATTGATCAAATGATGCTGATCAATCATATGTCGCCATACCGGGTCACTCGATCAGGTGCTCACAACCCATAGAAAAGAAATTACTTTCTGGGCTGAGGTTATTAGTAAACCAGCACAGAGCTATGTCACCCTGCCAGATAACTGTTGTCACTGTAAGCTTTAGGAAAGCAGTTACAGTAAACAAAATTCTAAAGCCACACATTTAAACAACCAAAATGTAATAACAATTGCTAAGTGACCCACTCTGTTTTGCCAAATATTTTTCACAGTTTGAAATGGTAAGATCCCAGGCTTAAACAGTTTTGACATAAATAACAGCCATTTTGGTATTGTCTTTACCAGCATGTCCAGTGACTCATCTGAAAATAAAATGCATCTAGTTTGTTAAATCAAAAAAAAAAAAAAAATGAATGGCACAATGTTGAAAAGAAATAATTGACAAACACTGGTTCAAAATACTAAAAAAAAAAAAAAAAAAAAAGGAAACCTTTTTAGCAGGGGAGGGGCAAGCCCCTGCAGCCTCCCCCCCCATGCCACTCCCCCTGCTAATTATATATACCAGTTCTGAGATTGCACAACAGTGGAGAAAAGGAAAATCTCTCCCTCCCCATTGAATGTCATTCTCAAAGTACAATTGACCAAAAGTGAGTCAATAAACGCCATTTGACAAAATGGCATTTGAAAAAACTAAACACGCCCAATAAAATAATATGCATTTCTGACTAGTTAGTGGGTTTGCTTTGTCATTCCTGCAGTTCATTACAGAAATGCAGTACTGTAGGGGAGACAATGATTAGTAACAGCACAAACCTGTAAATCACAATAGCTATACTATGCAGAATGACATTGGGTAATCCAGTTGTAGTGGTTTGCCATGAAGAGCTCACACATCAGAAGCAGTTATGAAACTTTGTTCATCCATAAATAAGTCTTCATAGGATCATAGAAGGCTACTAGGCTAATGGCCCCAGGGCCCTTACAAGCCTAGCCAAGTTCAACCCATGTTCCGATGGGTGTCTGGTTCAAGCAGAAACTAAAATCAGCACCTATTCCCCTATCCAAGAGAGACACCGGTGGAACCCCTGGAGTGAATTTCTGGTTATCCATCCAGTCGTTCAAACTACGCTTAAATAGGGCCAACAAGAGGTTTTGTTTAACATGAATAGGAAGCTTATTCCAAAGATGGGGCAACCTTTGTGAGACAAATCTGTCTGTCGAGCAAGTTCTGTTGATGTCAAATCCAGGTTAAGGTCCTTTGAGCAAGTGATCCATGTGCCATTTGACTTGTGAATGAGCAGCATTTCCATTAAAGCTGGGTCAGAGATTGCTCAATATGCAAGGGACAGGTCACCACTGAGCAGTCTGTATGACACAGAGTAAAGTGACAATGATTTCAGCCTGTCCACATAAGACAGATCTCAAAGACCCTGAATTTTCTTTGTAAGGAACCTTTGTGGTCTCTGCAATTGCTGCAGGTGTTTGAAAAGGAACATACCAAAGGGAATGTTGTATTCTACTAATGGCTTGATGAGGGAAGAGTACAGGGGGGTTATAACCTCTTTTTTTGGGGGGCAGTGCCCTTACTTATGAAATTAGCAATATAAAATGCCCTTCTTGCCACTGTAAAGACATGGTGATCAAAGGTAAGGTTGTTGTCAACCTGTGTGCCCTGGTCTCTCACCACTAACTGTGTGCTTAGGGTATTGCTATTGATGTGGTAGTTCTCAGGAATATCACCCTTGCCAAAGGGAATGATAATTCATTTTTTTGCATTAAGTTTAAGACCATGACTTTGGCAACAGTCCTTAGTCTGCATAAGACCTTCTTGAAAGATGTTGACATCGCTAGGGGTTTCAATGATCACTCCCAGTTTGCAGTCATCAGCAAACTTTGTCAGCCACAGTCCTTTAGTTTTAGCCTGCACTTCAGAGAAGTAGATTCCAAATAGTAGGGGTCCCAGAACTGATCCCTGTGGAACACCACTGGTTACGGTTCTGATGGAGGAGGTAGAGTCCCTATTTTGACAGTATAAGTTCTATCAGTGAGCCAGTTTGAAACCCACCTGACAATATATGGGTTGATACCCAGCTGGTTGAGTTTATCAATGATGCCTGGGGGGGGGGGTTGTGTCAAAGGCCTTGACTAAGTCTAGGTAGACCATATGCACAGATTTGCCCTCATCTAGGACTTTGGTGACTGTTTCAAAGAAGTGCATCAAGTTTAACAGGTATGATCTCCCCTTGACAAAGTTAAACTGGGTGGGGTCCAGCATTTGGAGAGTACCTATATCTTTGTTAATAAGGTTCCTAATAATTTGTTCCATGGCCTTGCAGATAAGGCTGGTCATAGGTTCATAGGTTAGTACTAGGCTATCAGCCCTAGGGCCTATACAAGCCTAGCCATAACAATTCCCTGAATATTTCTTCCCACATTATTTACTTTCCTGGACCCCTGTCTAGCAGGGCGATTGACGTGATTCCTGGGGTGAATTTCCTTTCTCCCATGCTCCATGCATTCTTCATGCTAATGGGTCTATAGTTTCCGGGGTCCATGGATGTACCACCTTTGTGCAAAGGGATGATGGTAGCTGCTTTCCATTCCACTGGGGTGAAACCAGTGCTTAGGCTGTGATTGAAAAGCTAGAGAGACAGTAAAATCCTCTGCACGGGGGTGCAGGATGCTTACCCTCTGTAAACAAAAATAAAGTTTTAGTGGTGTTTTACATAGAAGCTTCAGCATTTTTTTTCAGTCCTGTGCAGTTAACCTAATTGCATTTGGCAAGTTTTGAGTCAAGGTGTAATAGTGGATCCCCCAGCCTGATTATAGTCACTCAGTGAAGATGATATACGTACACAACCTTAGACAAGAAAGCAGAGCTACTTTGTAGTTAAGCCATTAGAGAATTAATTAGGAATCTGGAGGCCTCATCTGTGTTTTCTGAAACAGTATAAACCAGCTTGAAGATGTCCCATTGCCATGTATCTGCAGAGCTGATGAAACTGTGTGAATTAGATGTGGATGGATTTCCAGAAAAGAACTCTGTTTTAGACAAAATAATTAGTGTGGATAAATAAAGTCCATGACAATGCTGGCTAGACGAAGAAAAGACATGGGTTTTGTGTTCAGTATTTTTAAAGATTCAAAGAGCATATTAATAAGAAAATGGAAAAAAAAATATGCTGTTTTTTATATTTCTGTTAACATTTAAAGTGGCTTGCTGGGAGAAGAAGAAAATGGATGCTGTCTTTTCCAAATAGATGCACAGAATATAAGAACAGTATAGGTATAATGTTTTAAGTTAAATTAATTAGATTCCCTTAGAAATTAATCATTTTTGATCACTGGAGAATCTCTTACTCCTATTTTTTGCTGCATGCGGCTTAAAAATCTTTATTGACATTTACTAACAGCTACATATGATATACCTTTTATGCTCCTGTGCCTTCTTAGCTGTGTGTTTTGTTAATCTGTATGCTCAAACTGTAATCTTTGTATCCTTGTTGCACTGATACTCTCTCTCTGAAACTAGTAACGTCCTTTAGTATAAGGCAGTTGCTAATCTGCCAAACACTCTTGTAAAGCACTCCTGGCAACCAAATTTGTGACATGCATAATGAAGTGACTGTACCTGATCTTATCTGTATCACAAAGATACTCCCTCTGAATTGAATAGCTTCCTTTTATTACTGGTAGCCACAGATCTAAAGTCTTTTGTAGAGCAGTCATGGGAATCAAACTTGTGACTTGTGCATAGTAAAGTGACAACACTTGATCTTCTTCCATAATTTAATAGGCATTTACTTTTTAAATCATCCGTAGATAAGGCAGCCCCTGCAGGTACGACAACTGCACGGCTCCAAAAAGACGTTGCAGCAGTAAAAAATTGTGAGCCAGCAGACTGTAGCATAAACTATTATATTTATTAGCACAAAGACACCCATGTCTTTGAGCTAATAAATATAATAGTTTATGCTCCAGTCTGCTGGCTCACAATTCTTTACTATTTACTTTTTAAAACCAAAATACAACTTTCAGAGGATGTCACTGATTTTTCAGATGTGAAAAAATGACTGTAATGGAAGACAGAGAAAACAAATTATGCAGTTTTATAAAATAAATTTTATTTACTACTATTGTCTGCACGGCAGCCATACATTAATCTGATTCAAATACTTGACATGAACGTTTAAGCCCATTTTTGATTGTGAGCTGGCCAGAATGATATAACATTTGAATTTTATATTGTGAGTTTGGTAGTCCAGGTTCTGCAGTAGATTGTGGTCTGATGAAAGCTTCTGCGGCTAACGACTGCTGCCCCTTCCTTCCCTGAATGGAGGACTGAGTCATGTATGGACTGGGATTGATCCTGACTGAAGCCACAGCTCCTCTATATTAAATGAAAATATTACAGATTTGAGCATATTGCGGATGCTCTCATGTTCAGTCTCTTCGCAACAGTGGAGAGAAGACTTCAGACTGTACACTAAATAAAATGTTTGGATACAATACCTCAACTTCAGTGTCTACCCGCCTCATCTAGTCATTCTCTGGCATTCATCTACGGGATTAGCTGTTCTATTCTATGATAGTTTATTCTCATTTTCGGGGCTGAAGGGAGCGCCATAATATTTGTTAACCTTGGAAGGTGCATCTAGACCGAAAACAAAAAAATGCTGTATAAAAACTATTGTTTTGTTTTTCAGTCTTCCTTTTTCTTCATTAGTTACTCCTTTACATTTAAAACAGCAAAATAACCACGTGTGTAAATGTAACCCAGGCTAGGACTGTATCACATGTGCACCTGCTTTGTCCATCAGCTGTTAAGCATCAGTTGCCGAGTGATGGAGAAAAACAGTAATACAATATGTGGTATATCCTAACCTTGTGGAACTAGAGCAGTGCAGAAATAGCTATAAATATTTTTTACATCCAGTGTACACAATATTGAACAGAGTGTACCTTTTTAGTAGTTCTACAGATTTGAATGATACTACATAAACTCTGCAAAGTGCACTATCGAACAGTTCACGAAAAATGTGGTGAGCTGCAATAATACTGAAGTCACAGTTTCGAACTTTCTATAGATTTATGATTATATTGCTACTTTAATCTCAGTAAATGAGTCTTGTCTAGAATTGTTAGATTTTAATTTGTGGGCGCACTATACAATCACTACAAATAATGTCTTCGAACACAAAAGTTGTTAAGACTCTGCTGTAGGATCGGATATGTTAATTCTGTACTTACTTGCCTCACGCTAGTCGTGGTGTGTGTGAGATAGCACATAGAAAATAAAACTGTTGTGAAAGTGGGGTATTTGATGGAGTCAGCATTGGTGTGCTATCTAAAGTGGGTTGCTCACATAATGAGACTTTAGTTCTGGCTGCCTCACTGTTTAAGTATAATTGTTGAAATCCATCCTAAGTTTGAACTACAAGTATTTTGTATTGCACTGTAGCAATAACAGAATATCTGAAATGAACTGAAACTCAGAAATGGAAGCAAGGGTCAAGCTATGGTAGAGACCATTCACCTTCCTTCCTATAGTCCATAGCTCATAATGGACCTACAGGCTAAAGGCCCAGATCAGTAGACAGTTCATCTACAGTTTGTCAGGCCCTATATGATATTTTATACTGGCACCTACAGGATGTACATTTTAAAAAGTATATGATGCTCAGATTTCTGAAGTATAATTCTTTTATTTCTTAGCAGAAATGGCTGATTGCACATTTTCATGTTGGTGCCACCTGAGATCAGTAAAGTCTGCAGTGCCAGGCCCCATTAGATTGTTTGTACTTAGGGTTGTCACCTTTTCAAATGCTGAAAGTGGGACATTTTTTGTAGAAATGTGAGATTTTGCAGGACAAAACATACCCACATTTGCCAGTGCAAAAGACAGAACTTCACTTTTTTGCAAAAATAAAAGCTTATTTTTGTAGCATTTTAGTTGTTTATGCCATTTCATATAACACTGATGTGTTTCAGATACAAAATAACTGTTTTATGCAACTATTAAAGAAAACTTAAGAAATATATTTTGTCTTAAAATCTCAGCCCAAAGTGGGACTGTCCCTCACAAAGAGGGACAGGTGGTAACCCTATTTGTACTGCTTTTTGTCATTAGATTGTTTGCAGAAATGCCCACCATCACACCACCTGTAGTGCTAGCCACCTTTACATCGTCTGCAGTGCTACGCACTGTTATACCATTTGCAGTACCACGCCAGCTACAGTTTCAACACCCGCAGTGCCATTCACCACTACATTATTACATCAACAGTGCAGCAGCAAACCAAACAGGCACACAGCCACCATATTGTAGGAGGGCTGCTATTTACTAGTGGTTACTTAGGTTCATAAATTAATTGGGATTGCGGGGGGAGGTCATGTTCTGCTTTACTGAGGCAGTCTCGCTCTCTTTTTTTTTCTAGCATTACTGACATGTGGCAGCATTGTCAAATTAACAGCAGGGAATGTCAGAACAAGAGGCTATGTGCCTTGTCTCTCCGTTACTTGCACATGCACACTCTCTGCTGCTGTTTTATGGATTACAGTGTGACTTGAAACATGTAAAAATGCTGTCAGATTAGAAAAATTGACTATAATGCCTCACAGGCCCCAGTGTCACTATTCCAGGCTCAGAACCATCAATAATCATAGGTCTGGCAGGCTGGCTACCTCCCTGCAGCACTAAGGCTCACAAGAAGAAAGGGAGCTAAAGGCGCGCATGAGTAGTAGTTCTGAAGAGCTACAATAAACAAACAAAATAAAAAAATTAACCAAAAGAATTTCTAGATATTTACTTCTGCATTAAACATTTGATACCTACTATCTGTGTCACTTTGTGGCTTAATAGCACTATAAAAATAAACCTCTTCATAAGAGGATTTCTTTGGCTAGAAGAGAAAGATAATTTCTGCTGTATATGACCCAAATGGAAGAGAATCTGGAGCAGACATATGATTATGTGACTGGGTTAACACCTCTGCCTCTCCTACATATTGCAAAGTAGGGATTGGACAGTCACTGAGTGAACTGGAGTTTTTGTGGAGATGTAATTTAACCCAGTGCAAAGTACATGTTCTTTTAGTAAGCATTTCCCTTGTACAAGAGCCAGCTGACAGCTGAAGCCTGTGAAACATGCTTAGTGCAAATGGCTGTAAAGCCAGAAGAATGGTAGCATATGACTATATTATGTAAGCAGGATGGCTTTGCAGAGCTGTTGTCAGTTCATTTATAACTTCACAGGGATGTCCAAGTGAGAGACACAAGGCGTTGAATAGAAACTGGTTTATCAGGAAAGAATTCTTCACAGAATGGTCTGATAGCTTTTCTACAGAAATGGTTCAGATGGCTGTGCACACATATTTTAGAATAATCTGTATTCCAGCTCTAAGCCTTTCTTTCTAGGCTATGAAAAGACATACATGTGACATCATATAGTGTTTTTAATTTAATTTTGAATTGACATACATGTGACATGGTATAGTGTTTTTAATTTAATTTTGAATTAGCCTGATAAAGGAACTGATTCTTAGACCTTAGACCTATTTTAGATTCAGTCCAGCTAACAAAGACAACGGTAAATTCAATATAAAAGGACACATTAGTGTGATCAGTTATTTGGTATGTTCTTAGGAGCAAACTAATATATTTAAAAAACAGCACATCTGCAAGATGAATATGCACATTTTGTGGAGGTAGAGATCAAGCATCAGGACTGGACCACAGACAGTGGAGCTGTGAAATGTAAATCCTAACCACTGAACCACACTTGCTTAACGTGTTTAATAAGATACATCCTAAAGGGAAATTGTATTCTTTGATGAGCTGGGTCAGTGTAGAAAATAGAAGGGTCAAGACTTTTTTGCACCTAGCGGAATACCCCTTGTTCTTTACTTAGCCAGAAAGAAGGACCATAACATTATTGCAAAATTATGGTTGGACAGGGAGCTATCTACTCGTATTCCAAAGTCTCTCACATCATCTTTGTTTTGGAGTGGGCTGTTTTCTGTACTATAAGCTGGGTATCAGGTATGTTTGTCAAATGAAATAATATTGAATTTTTTAGCAGTTTTAGTCCATTGCCAGTACACCAGCTACTAACATTTGTAAGTTCACTTTGTAGCTTCTGCTTATCTGAAGGGGATTCAAGTACAACATCCAGTTTACAATTGTTGGCAAACTTGGATAATCCAAGTTCCTGTTTTTTGATTTGTAGATCAGAGAACTATATGCTGAATAGCAAAGGTCCTTGCATGAAATCCTGTGGTACCCTAATGGTTACTTTCATATTTTCTGACCCCATGCCTGCCAACCACACAGTGTGGGTTTTATTCCTCAGCCAATTAGCAATCCTTCTAACTACATAGGGATCAATTTGGTGTGCATAATGTTGGCATGTTATATATATGCCTCACTTTGGCGAGGTCAAGGTATGCTGTATGGACAGTGTGACCACTGTCCATGGTTTGTGTTACCCGCTCAAATAATTTACCAGAGTCATTAGACAGGATCTACACTTGGCAAAGCCAAACTGCTGTGGGTCAAGTCTTATAAATTTTTTTATATTGTAGATCAGGTCAGTTATGACCTTTTCCATGGCCTTGCAGATAAGGCTTGTTAGTCTGATGGGTCTGTAATTCCTGGTGTCCATGGTGGGGCTGCCCTTGTGAAAAGCTATCAGAGTGATGTGCACCAAATTTTGGGGATGAACCAGTGGATATAAGGTCAGTCTAAGTGATTGCAGGAGGGGTCCACCAGTGCGTGTTTAATACTGTTCATCAGTTATCAGGTCCCATAGAGGATGTATTTTTTGTTTCATGAAAAGTGAGGTGAAGTCGTCATTTAATGCAACTGATTTTTATTGTGATCATGATTACCTCACATCCTTACACAGCACAGTCAGGTCTTTCTCTCCCTCCCTTCTTTCCTTCTTTATGCTATGTTGCTCAAGAAACTAGCATTTCCTTTCTTAGCCACCTCTTCCAGCTTCCTTTCAGCTTGTGTCTTTGTTGCAGTCACCCCTGTGCTCTTCTGTCTGATTCTATGTACTGTGTCTCCTCCTCCTCTTGTATGCTCTCTCTTGTAATCACTAGCTTTGTATTCCTACAAAGCCAAACTGGCTTTCTCCTAATTTTACCTTTTTTACTCTTCTTCTATTTCTTGTTTGATTATCTTAACAGTTTGTCTCCGGAATTGTAAATCATCTTTTTCTCTTCCCACATCTCAGCATAGACTACTCACCTAAAATGTTACTACCACCTAATTCATCATCTCCATCACTGAAGTTTTTCACTGTTGATTAATGGTGGCATTACCCAGCCATCTCTGAACCCCCTAGCTGCCTTGTTTTTTTCTGGTACAACCACACCAGCTGGCTGTCTCCTTCGTTTCCAAGGTATACCAGGATCTCAGTCACTTTCCAGTCCCTCTGCATTCTGGAGTTTAGAATCTCCTGACCTTCTCTGGCAAATTCGGATTCCCCGTTAGTATAACCATCTACCTCCTACCCCCTCTACTCCATTGTTTTCTCACACAGTTCCTCACACTCCATTTTTAATAAGTTTGATGTGTGATATATTATTTGACCTACACTCCCACTTCCTAAACTTTAAGTGCCTCAGCATTTTCCCAGGTTCTGACCCGTGCCTCTCCATTTCCCTGTTGTGGAATGATGTTCCTCTGCCTCTCTGAGTTTGCATTTAATGCCTTTCCTTATGTAAACCACTACTCCTATGCCATCCCTCTCTTCAATCATTCCTAAGCAATGTTTGCCTTAGAACATCCATGTCCTACCCCTCTACCCCTTCATATCAGTGCTCAATGTCTGTGTTATGTTATCAGCGATCTTCCTCCCCTCCTGCATCACTGCTTACAGATGGTGTGTTTAAAATAACACATGCCAGTGATAGTGAAGTATGGATGAGGAAATGGGGATGTGAAAGAGGATGGCAGGAAAATGTTCTATGAAAGTAATTCCAAAATTATTTAGTACCTTGGATTAGGAGGTCATGCACAGTCTAGGCAACAGCATTATGGTCCATTCTTTCCTGTTCTGCTCTCCCCTAGGCTGCTTGCAGACTCACTGTAGATGCCTGGATAGGGACAGAAAGCACACACCCTCTCACACTTGCCTCTTATTTCCCGGCTTGGCAGGGAAGTCCATCTCAAATGCAGTGGGAGCCAACATGTCCTCTGCTGGTGGGAGATGCATAAAATTACCACCAAGTTTCACCAGTGCTGTGGGCTGAACAATAAGTCAGGATGGGTGAGCTGATGTCAGTCACTCTAAGTCATTTTTCCCCTACCTGGTCCCTCAGACTCCAATGCTGCTAATTGAGCACTGGTCACCTGGACCACAGCTATGGCATTTTCCCATACCATGGGGGCTGGACTTTTATGCTTGATTTTCGCTGACTGTGAGTTGTGGTATTTGATTTTTTGATTTTAATAAATATTTTCACTTCTTCTTTCCCAGATTCTTTGCATTATATGTACTAATGACAAATAGACATGCTCTGAGTCACCAGTCTTTGGTTCCTTGCTGTGTTCTGTGTCTATTTTCTATCTCCCTATCCAGTGTCTGACTACCCCTACCCCCTTTCCTTTTTGTGACATCTGTACTTGATTTCATCTTTGTTTAACCAAACTTTAACCAGTACTATTTCTTTTGGTGTAAGACAGTGCTTGACCCTGATATACAGCTACTTTTTTAACATGCCTACACCTTTTTCCTACCAGTACCAAGCTCTTCTCCCTTATTCGTTGTTGTGGCTAATCGTCACATTTCTCTTTCCTTGTCATGCTGACTGTTACTAAGAATGCTGCCAACAACCCTTATTCTGGCATTTTTATCACCTTTTGGACTCTGTTTTCTCCCACTCATTTGTTTCCTCTGACAAGTTACTGGTGCCTACATATTCCTCAACATACATCTACCCCCTTCCTTTAATGACCGCCATGGTCACCTGTTCTAATGTCTTACTTAATACTTATATTCAGTGAAAAATGGTCTCTGCTATCTCCATTGATTGTTGTTTATTTTATTTTGAAAAGGTGACTGGACTGGAATACAAAAATCTTCCTTTTAGTCATGACCTGCTTACAATGAACAAACTAATACAGGTAAAATAACAAATGTATAAACAATGCAGATGGTTTCAATAATAAAATCTAAAGAAAACCATTTTCTGAAAATCATATAAATGCATGAGAAAAAAGCCACATTTCTGCTAAAATGCTAAAACCCTTGACCAGCCCAAGATGAGCTTCTTAATCGTCTTGGAGTTAAAATCTGCAATCATCAAAACCATCTTTTGTGTCCCTGTACTAACTGTCCTCCTCCTTTACTTCCTGTGCCATGGTACTGTCACTTCTACCTGCAGTAGTCCCCCTCCAGATGTGTCACCTTCATCTGTCCTGCCGACTCATGCTGGTTGCCGCCCTCCTTATGGTTTAGCTGATCATTTCCCTGTCTTTCCTGCTCACTCTTGACATGCCCTGCCCACTGTTTTCCACTTCTGTGTTGCCTTCTTCTAAGCCAGATCAGCCCTGTCTTCCTCCTGCTATTCTCCCTCATCTTCTTTCTCACCTCCATCTTCTGTTGACCCCTTTATTTTTCTGTCCTGTTATTAGGTGCCTTTTTCTTCTTGTCTCCCCATGCCACTTTCTTCCCTTTGCCATCCAACTTTTGTGTTGCCTCCTGCATGGTCACCTGTGGCTATGCTTTCCCCTTTAATCATCTCTGTTTGCCCTGTGCAGATTCCTTGGTTTCCTTCTTATCTTTAATGGATGCCTCTCC
Organism: Protopterus annectens; assembly: GCF_019279795.1. Lineage (NCBI taxonomy): Eukaryota > Metazoa > Chordata > Ceratodontiformes > Protopteridae > Protopterus > Protopterus annectens. The sequence goes on from NC_056743.1 coordinate 1,020,425,862, forward strand.
TAACTTTTTCTTCTACTTTCTGTCTTGCCTGTACTGTTCTGACTTCCTCTGCCACTGTTCTCCTATTTTCTGCCACTCTCCTTCTTACCTCTTCTCACCCCATTCTGTCTCCTGGCTGTTACACTGCCCCTCTATTCAGACCTTCTCTGCCCTTTTTCACTTGTCTATCCAACCTACTGGTGTCATTAGCTCTCGTATTTGCCCTGAGGTTCACCATTATCCCATAGACTTCATATTCTCTGTGATTACTGTTTTTCCCCACTTAAAGTTATTAGTAACTAGCTAGGTAAATGCCAGACAAATTAACTGGTACTTTAGCTGCAGTCAAGCAACCAAAATCTGGATTAATAATACCTGACCCATAACAGCAAAAAAAAAAAAAAAGTATGCATCAGTTGTTTTGCGTTCTAAAAAAATGTGTCCAACGTATCACACTACTACATGGGTTGCCCTTATGGGCCATTTTGAGCCTAGCTACTTTCCCTTTTAAAGGCGAGAATTAAGCTCTGTCCCTTCTGTCTGTGAGGTAAACACCTTAACCATTATACCAACTCCCTGTCAAAGCTGGTGGTTCTTAAGCAGCAGAATCAGTTGTTTTAGCCAAATAATGCTGACACAGAAGTTGTTTTGCCTTAAACTCCATTTCAGAAGCTAGCATGTGAAACTAAACATGAAATTGAGATATGTTTGTGTGTGTGTGTGTGTGTGTGTGTGTGTGTGTGTGTGTGTGTGTGTGTGTGTGTGTGTGTGTGAGAGATCAATGATCACACGAACAGTGATCCTTCACTCAATCTGCCTAAAGTTTTTAGGCAGGAACTGTTGGATTCCGGTCAGAGAACTATGGACCAGTTTATTACACCTATATGTAAGAGAAATGTTGAGCGTCCTGTCGGGGGGGGGGTGTGAAAGTCATACCCTGGAAAAAGTCACATCAAACATCACATAAGGACTAATAATCCATTTTCATCTGTGGGGCAACGGATCAGTGGCTCATTGTCTGCTGAGTCTAAAGAGGCTTTTGAGAAATTAGATTGACTCATGTCCAAGGAATTTATCAGTGCATTTGAATTATTTGAGCTTACAACGTTATCTGGAATTGGACATTAACACCTTAGGGGTCTGAGGGCTTTAAAAAATCCTACTATGCCCTTCAATACCCAAGATGAAAATGATGTTTCAAGTCAGGTGGGTAGTGGCTGCCCACCATTGCTCAATTGAGTGGATAAACATATTAGTGGAAAGGGATAGGCTCAAACAGGCTAAACTACAAGAGGAAATCAATGTGGCCTGTGAATCTCTTTCCCATCTGTTAGGTAATGAACAGATGGAACAATTCCTCTGTGATATAAAAAACAAATTGGCAGATTTTGAATAAGATCTATTGAATATTAAAAAAGGTAAATTACATTGTGATATACGGGATTATAATAATGGATCTGCATTCACGTGGAGAACCAATAAAAAGTGACATCCAAGGCGGGCCCATTCTGCTGAACGGGCTCAGAAGTCTCTATGGAGTGGGAGAGCGATTCCAGGGATTATCCAGACTTACCAGCAGCTCAAGATCCTCTTTATATGAATCAAAATTTTCGGAGGGGTCAAAGAACTGATAATGGTGGTTATAAGACCAATAAAAATACAAGAACTGCTCCTGAATTCAACGAAAAACAACCGCACATCACAGGTACAAATGAGTTAGATGGAACTGATTATGGGACAGACAATTCAGATGTAGACAATTCTTTGCACAATGAAAATTGTCTTGATCAAATCCAATATGTTATTAATTTATCTGGCTATGTGTTGAGTGATAGGGAAATGAAAGTGCTTAATCGTGGTTTAAAGATTATACCTACTGTTATGCCGAGAATGTGTATGTTAAAGAAAGACATGTTTTGAAATTACATCTTGTTAACTATTTTCAACATAGCAAAAAATGATGAAGGTATTCAAGATGGTAATATTTCTACACAGATTGTGTCAGATGACAGTTTACACTCTTGTATTTCTGATTTCAAACATGAAATAGTATTTAATGCATATTTTAAATTGGATACTTCTAAAATTATGCATAAGAATCAGTTTATTCCATCATTTAATCATTTCGGTATAGAACAGTTTTCTTCTATGACTGATTTTGCTTTGGAATCATTATACAAAGATTTCACAAGAAATAAAAATTGAATCAATTATAATTTAACAAAATTGGAATGGAAAGCATTGCAAAGACTTAGTAAAAATAAACAGCTTATATTTAAACCAGCTGATAAGGGGAACAAGGTTAATATTATGCATCACACCCGGTATGCTAATATGTGCCACGAGCATCTTAATGATGACATGATTTATAAAATAAGTAATATGAAAGAATATGAAGAGACTATTGGGAAGTATATAGATTTATTAAACAAAGGTGTAAGATTAGGCTATTTTTCAACAGATGATGTAAATAAATTTGATGTATCAGGGTGTGAGATTGCAAAGTTTTACTGCCTGCCTAAGATTCACAAAAACATTCACAACCCCCAGGCCACCCCATTGTAATGCAAATATTTTATAAACAGCATGGGAATTTTTCTACATAATTTTTTGTTACCATTTGTTAATAAACAATCTTCATTTATTAAAGACAGTTATGATTATGTTTTAGACAATGTATGAGACCAGCTATGTTACATGGGTTGGAGATGATAGCACTGACGAAAAGGCAGGAGTCAGAGCTGGATGTGGCAGAGTTAAAGATGTTAAGATTTACATTGGGTGTGATTAGGATGGACAGGATTAGGAATCAGTATATTAGAGGGTCAGCTCAGGTTGGACAGTTTGGAGACAAAGCAAGAGAGGTGAGATTGCGTTGGTTTGGACATGTGCTGAGGAGGGATGCTGGGTATATTGGGAAAAGGATGCTAAGGATGGAGCTGCCAGGTGAGAGGAAAAGAGGAAGGCCTAAGATAAGGTTTATGGATGTGGTGAGAGAGGACATGCAGGTGGTTGGTGTGAAACAGCATGATGCAGAGGACAGGAAGAAATGGAAACAGATGATCTGCTGTGGTGACCCCTAACTGGAACAGCTGAAAGAAGATGATGTATTCTTTCTGGATACTTATACATATATATATATATATATATATATATATATATATATATATATATATATATATATATATATATTTATTTATATGTGTGTGTATGTATGTGTATATATATATATATATATATAATATATATATATATATATATATATATATGTATGTATATATATATATATATGTATGTATATATATATATATATATATATATATATATATATATATATATATATATATGGGCAGTTATGTCCTCTGAAGAAATGAAAAATGGCAAATGTCCTGTGATTTTAGGAAAAAAATATTTCCTAAGTTTTCTTTAACATTTGCATAAACAATTATTTTTTTACTTGAAACACCTAAATATTATATGAACCAGCACAAGCAACACAAATGCTATGAGAATAGACTTTTATTCTTGCAAAAAGTGAAGTTAAGCCCTTTTCAGTGGATGTGAATATGGTTTGTACTGCAAAATCTTGCATTCCACAAAAATGTCCCACTTTAGGCATTAGAAAAGGTAGCAATCCTAGTGTGTGTGTGTGTGTGTGTGTGTGTGTGTGTGTGTGTGTGTGTGTGTGTGTGTGTGTGTGAGAGAGAGAGAGAGACTGGTTCTGATTGTAGTTCCCTGCCATCCCTAAACAATCAGAGGATATATTTTTCTACAGTTCTTCATACACTAAACATACACCCCAGTCCATATACAGTTATGTCAATAAAATCTTTCCAAAGTCTTTAGGGCTTATCAATCTACAACTGACTAGTCTGCAAGATGCCAGAATATCAACTGCAAGGAAAAACAAGGGAAAACTCTAAGATGCACTTAGTGAAATTAACCTCTGTATTCAGCCTTTTAGGTGTTGGCTACAGTCTTAGAAAGAAGAGATCCTTAGGTCCCTGTATATTGTTGACTTCGCAACCAATGTTTTCTCGATAAATGTAAAACTTTCATAAAGTACAGTAATAAGAATAAATAATTCTGGTCAAATGCCTGATTTGTTCTCCCAAAATACAATCCCTTATTCAAAAGTAACATTCAGTGAGTGCTTTCACTAAAAGGGCTTCATCAGATCTGTTTCAACACAGTAATATCTTAACTGTATACCTTAATCCATTTCCTAGAAAAAAAAAATAGAAGACAATAAATTGAATTATTATTCTTGGTTGGACCAGCTCTGTGCTACACGGCTTGTGATTGGCCCACACATAAGCTTGTAATGTGCATGTTTGAGCTGATCAGAGCAGGGAGCTGGGATGAGGTTTTCACTAGAAGCCTTAGGTGGATCGGCCAGCCAGTCAGGTACTGCGGCTGGGAAATGAGATAATGAACTGGGGTGTATGTTTAGTGCATGAAGAACTGTAGAAAAAAATATCCTCTGATTGTTTAGGGATGGCAGGGAACTACAATCAGAACCAGTCATACTGTTTGCCTGGGGGAAGCGTGGTCAGTATTAGATACAAAGCCTGCATATTTCATTATTACTAACCAAGATATTTTTATTATTACATTTTTAACATTTTAACATGGATAGCAGCAGTTCCCATCAGTATTAGATATAAAGCTGACACATGTCATTATGTCATGGCATTTTTACGGTTCATTCCATTTTTTAACATTTTACATGGATAGCAGGAGTTCCTTTTGGCAGTTAAACCAATTAATACCTAATGAAAATGTTCAAATATATTTATTTATTTTGAATTCATTAACCAGGGTAAAGCACTGATAAAACTGAACCCATTTCAGTTTCAGCCAATGGAAAACACAATATTTGCATGACATTATACATGTAGTGAATGACAAAATGCAATATATATTATATATAAACTGAACATCATAGCTGGCTTGAGGGAATAAAGACAATAGATAAATTAAATTAAATTATATACATATTGAGTAACAAAACACAATATATACAAGCATTATATAGAGAGTGGAAATCAGAGGTGGCATGCTGAAAGAATGGCAGTCAAAAATAGAGTCAGAGCAAGGTATGTAGATGAAAGATAGGAATGAAGAGGGTCAAGTTATACGACAGAGAGATAGCAGTTGCATTTTCTTAAAGTCTTGAAATGTGCTTTTATTTGTGAATGGAAAATGTGGTGAAAAGAATGATCTTTAAAGAAGGAGGGGGGAGAGATTCCCACAGTTTGGGACCAAGGACTGATAATGCATGGTCTATGCAGCAAAGCCTGGTTTGTGGGTTTGGAGGAGAGGATAGGAGTGGTTAAGGTGCCTACAGGTGTATATTTATATCTACACACATACAAATCTAAATTGAAAACTCAAAACTTAAAGTAAAATTAAAATAAAAGGACTAAAATAACATCATTTCAGAAGTTGCACACTGAGGACAAATCAATAATTGTGGATTCTGTGTTTACAAAATGGTATAATTTTACAGTCAACTAGATTGCTTTATGCATTACTGAATTGTAAGCCATCAGTTGTGAATGAATGTAACCTAGAAATAAATGTAAAACTGCAGATTTACAACAAATGATACATTTCAAAAGTCAACAAACTTAAAAATAAATCAAACAATAAATTATCTTATTTTATCTCTGCTGAAGCTGTAGAACATCACAGCTCATAGTGAGCACCTTCTCTTCCAATATATTACTCCTTAATGATGTAACAGTGACCCCATGCAGGGGGAAGTGTGCCTTTTACCAAAAAAAAAAAGTGAAAGGAAAATATCACCTGAGGGACAGAAGTATACCTCCTTTTCCTGTTAGTGTAATGCTGTAAGTAATGATAAAAGAAGGTAATGCATACCTCTCACTTTTCCTTGATTTTGTAGAGCTGTCCTGATATTCCCTTATATTTTTAGTGTGCTCCTCATAAAATGTTTGATTTTCTGGTAAATTACTGTATCTATCCTATTACAGTCAGTCAATATTGCCAGACAATACAATTTACAGCTACTTTTTCAGAAAATGTATGGTGAAATAAATCCAGTTTTTCTAGTAACTTTTTAAATGAATTAGTGTGATATTTAAAAAATTGTTCCTGATGTTTTTATTTTGTCCCCAACCCCCATTATTTTTGGCTTTGTTTGGAACTGATGAGCAAAGAAGTTGACAGGTGTAGTGTGGTGTCACAAATGTTATTAGGTGGACTGATCTAATAGAAACCAAAGAAAACAAACAACAGGAAAAATACTTGCAGGATGATTTTATTCATGTGGACCCTCAAGGAAAATAATTAGTAAAACTAGACCCAGTGGCCTGCATTATTTATATGGATAACCATGTAATCTTAGAGATGGTTGCCTCAACTGCATTCTTGTTCTTTTACTCTCTATATCATGAGTCTTTCTCTCTTTTTGTATCAATAAACTTGGCCACAGACTCAAATGAGACAGAAAAGTGCTAGCAGAATGCTTTAGAAAATCTGATGTGTATAAATGGAGAGATGTTTAAAAAATTAGCACTTGGGGAAAAAGATGAGTAGGGGAATAATAGAAAATTACATCATCTTGTAAGTTAACAAACATTAAATGAAACAAAAAAGAAAAAATATAGTTTCCAAATGAGATGGCAGCAAAGGTTAAAGACACATGATACTATTTACAAAGTATAAGGAACAACAGAAGAAGAGGACAGATAATTGGGCCAGTTAACAAAAAAAAAAGACGTAAGGCTAGAAGTCAGAATAGTAATGAGAAGAGAGAAAAAATTACAACCATTTCAAAACCTACTTTATCCATTTGGTCCCATCTGTAGTAACAACAGAAACAGCATCCACATTATAGTAAATCTGAGTATTTTAAACCTAAACAAGAAGCAAGTAACCTCTGTGGTATCCCCTACGTCTCAAACAACCCACAATACAAGTAAAGTAGTCCAAAACAAAACAGTGTAAGAAACTTCTCTGTGTGGATGTTTTTCAATTCCTGTATATCTAGTTAATCACTATATATTAAAAAGCAGAAAAAAAAATCAGAAAATGGCGGTAGAAGTAGTGACCGTAAGAATGTCCCTAATCAAAAATAAAAACTTATTTGAAATATTATTAATATTACACAGAACTATTAACTCTTGTAGGTATTCAGAAGTAATCCAAGCAGGGCAGACAGTCTGTTTCCATTTTAAAATCCTTTATTAAACAAGCAGACAAGCAATCTAAACTAAAGAAAAAGTAAACAGAATGATAGTTTCATCCCAAACGTTCTGACTATATACCTGTTATCAGGTATGGGAGTGGTTTAATTTGTTGTAAAAGAAAATGTATTGGTATGCATGATAACAAATTGAAATCCCTTCCCCTATCCTTATTAGTATAATATTTGAGCTAGTACTGTCCTTACTATATGTCCTAATAATTTAAAGGTTTACTATCAAAATTTAGAACCCCACTCCGTCGACTGTACTATTGTCGAACACAGAAGTTTGAAAACAGGAATGTCGAAGTCAAAAAAACAATCTAGGAATGGGTTTTAACATGGGTCGAGGTAGGTGTTCAGTATTATTCCGAACTACAAACATCTCCCCTACCTCGACCCATGTTAAAACCCATTCCTAGATTGTTTTGACTCGACATTCTCAATTTCGTGTTTGACAATAGTACAATCATTAATCGGTTCGAAATTTTGATAGTAAACCTAATTTAAACCTTATGTGCTTAAAATTAATAATGAGGTGGTACTTCTTATTAACCAGATTATTATTATACAAAGTCTGTGAATTTATCAAATACATTATAATACATGGTTGAAAATATTTAAACATTAGACCATTTGACAATCAAAACATATTATATTTTGGCATCCAGAAAAATACATTGTCCAAAACATAATCTATTTCTGTAAATTATTGTTAACAAAGATCACTTTTGTCCCTTTAAAGTTCTTCAGGTCTGCATACAAGAACCCTAAAAAAAAAAAAAAAAAAAATATATATATATATATATATATATATATATATATATATATATATATATATATATATCTTACTAAAACTAACCAACATGCATAGTAAAAAATAGTAAACCAAAATTAAAAGAAATCAAATAAATCAACAAAAGGAGGTAGCAAACATGGTATCAGAACATAAACTACAAACTTTATTAAAATAAAAACAGTGAGCACTTTCATGTCCAATGTTGATGCTTCATCAGACCAAAAATGAACACAGCCATCATTTATATACAGGAAATCATCTCACACATCATCAAATTAATCAATAAAATATGCAAAACACATCATACATCACAATGAGAACCTCAATGCCCCCCAACAACAACTGCTATAAAACAACAAAAATCAGTACACTGTATATATTTGAACCTGTCAGAATATACATATAAAATAAATATGTAAAAAATACAAAAATATATGAACATATAAAATCACATCGCTATTCATCAACATATAAATACAAAGAGAATAAATACCATACATCAAGTCCCATAGTCCAGAAGATGGCAACATATCATACTTATGTAATCTAGAACTCTTATTCTAATAAATATAAAATGCAACCATTATGTGCCTACACCAAGCTTTAATTTCATATTGAAAATCTTACTGATGAAAAATAAAAGGTGTAATAAAAAGGTTCCAGGTGTATATGCATAACTTTAAAAGCTATGTATCAAAATGCCTATAGATAATGTGGCATAAATTTAATGAAAACATTAATGAATCTAATGTCTCAAAGGTCTATGTAACAAGAAATGTTTTAGTGAAACTTTATCATTCAATCCATATGCCTTACGTAACCTAATGATCCACTTCATCTCTACATTCTCAGTGAGATTCTTAAGGTTGCCTAGTCTAACATATCTATGGATAAGTTCTAAAACTAAAAACAAAAACTTATGAGAAGAGCCATTGCTAAGGACATGTCTGCCTAGGGCATTGCTCTCATCATCCTTATTAATGGCATACAAGTGTTCCCTAACATGCTCCCTCAAAGTGTGATTTTTTTTTTGCCTACGTAAAAAGTGGGACATTTATTGTAGTAAGCTAAATACACCAAATGACTAGTTCTGCAGTCTGCATATTGACTGAACTCATAAACTGTACTGGTAGTAGGATGGCTGAATCTGTTGTCATTGTAAGGACAATGATAACAGTTTCTACAGCTAAAGGTTTCTTGCCTTTGAGATTGAACTCTCTTCATTTCACTGCTATTATAGCAAAGTAATATTTTTAGTGATTTATTATTTTTGTAGGCAAAACTAGTGTAACTCCCAACCACATGGGTCACTTTCTCATCTAACTTAAGAATTTCCCAATTCTTGTATATAATGTCACAAACAACCTTATTGTTAGAAGAACAGGGAATTGTAACTCTGCATTTATTAGAATTATTCGATTTAATATCCAGGGATTCTATCAACTCGCCCCTCTTATCTCTAAAGTAATGTCTCCCTCTATATAACCTATCTATAAAACTGTCATCCCTTACAGGGACACAATTCTGTTCTTTATACCCTCTGTCCAGGAAGTCTTTCTCCAAACTTTTCAGGGCCATTCTATGACTTGTATCTGAACGAGTGAGTCTAGATATCCTAAGGCCCTGTCCTTGAACAGCATTCTTGTAGACATGTGAAGGATGCATGCTATGTCAGTGTAATAAACTGTTCTTTCTACATGCTTTCCTGTATAACTCAGTCTGAATTATACCTTTGCTCTTAAAAATGAATACATTTAAAATTTCTATTTCTTCAGAGGACCATTTTCCAGAGAATTTAAAAAAAATAGTGATAGAATTTATATATTCAAGGAATCCCTTCAATTCAGATTCAGACACACTCCATATCAAGAACATGTCATCAACAAATCTGTAACATGGAATACATGTTGAATACCTTGTATTGCTTAGGACAAAATAAGTTTCCCAATATGCCATTACTAAATTGGCATATGAGTTTGCACATGATGTACCCATGGCTACTCCTTTAATTTGTAGGAAATACTTATCACCAAATGAAAAAACATTGTTGTTTAAAATCAAGTCCAAAACAAGATTATATTATTAGAAACATTATTCTGGGCTAAAATCTGCCTTACAAAATCAATCCCACCCTCATTAGGTATTACAGTAAAAAACAAAGTCACATCAAGGGTAACTAAGAAAACCTCTGGAGTGCAAGTCTGAAAACACATAATCAGAAAAAGTGTCTAAAAATGCTCAGTGTCCCTAATAATAGTAGTAGTATTCTCAACTATAGCACATAGTTGCTTCTCCACATATATAGATAATGACTCTGTGAGCCACCCTCTACTGCATACAGGTGGATCCCTATGGTCTTTGTGTATCTTGGGGAGTCCTCTGATGATAAGAACCAGAGGTGTTTGTACCAGAAAATACTTATACAGCTCTTGCCCAATCATACCTGTCATAAATAAATCATATAAACATGATTGAACATTCTTTATAATCTTATTCACTTGCTCATTATTTAATTCAACATATGTATCACTTTTTCTGAGCATGGCATGCATCTTTGGTGGTGTCCATGACAACCACTGCTCTGCCTTTGTTTGCGGGTCTAATAGTGTTGTCTAAATTGTTCTGTAAGCTTACTAGAGCTTGATACTCACTTTTACTTAAATTATAGAAGGTTTTACTTTTCTTTAGATAGTATATCAAATTTAAAAGGTCCTTCTCACATGCCTTCTCAAAGGCATCCAATAAAGGATGTAATGTAGTGGAAAAGGTAGTCTGCTTTCTAAAATCTAAAACATCACTTCTACTTTCACCAAGCATTAACTTCAACATAGCGTTCCTACAAAACATTTCAGTGTCAACTATTAAATCAACCACATCAGTCTGAATAGAGGGTGTGAATGACAGACCTCTCTGTAATAAACATTCTTCAGCACTATTCAATGAATAACTGGAAATGTTCACAACTAACTCTGATTCGACTGACGCCTTATTCTTTTCATGTGTACCTTCGGCTCAACGGTCCCTTCCGAAGGCATTCTTCTCTTATATGTACATTTAATGAGTAAGTTAAACTAGGACAAGTACATCAATTTAGTGCTGGCCAGTGTGGGACAGAAAAATAGTGTCCTTCTAAAAGTAGAGTACACTCTATATAAAATAACACTAAAATCAATATTTAAAAAAATAATAACACCATAAAAATTAATTAAAAAAATATTAATAACTAAAAATGTGAAATAATGTAAAAAATAACTAGCTACTATTGATATTAAAAATTATTTGTATTAAAGTGGGAAAAAAAGTATTCTACATTTAAGCTAAAAGTAATGTGATGATAGAAACATACACTACTATTAATTACCATGGTATTAAAACAACTGGAAATAAATGATTGTGGAAAACTGGAAAAAGATGATAGTGGATAAATAAGGATAGTGGAAAAATAAAATTAGTCCTGTAAATGATGTGGCAATTTTTTTAAGTTCCAGTACACTTTTAAGTGAACAGTAGCAATTTAGTCCAGACTTTCTGAAAGAATTCAGCCTTAATGGCCATATGAGTTCAGGTTTTTCAAGTACATTCAGTATATCACCTTCAAGATCGCCCATGTCTATGTGAGATTTTTAATGTCAATACTAGCTATTTACTCTTTAAATTGTCACACAATTTTATTTATCAGTATTTTTTTTAATTAATTGAAATTGGGTTATTAATTTTTTAAGTATTGATTTTAGTGTTAATTTCTATAGAGTATTCACTACTTTTATAAGGACACTATTTTTCCTGGTTTAACTTGCTCATTAAATGTACATATATTCTTGTTTTAATTTTGGTCTACTGTTTTTTACTGTGCATATTGATTACTTTTAGTACAATATTTTGTAGATATATATTTTTAGGGTTTTTGTACACAGACCTGAAGAAGTCTAGAAGGACAAAAGTGATCTTTGTTAACAATAATTTATGGACATAGATTATGTTTTGGACAATGTATTCTTTCTGGATACCTATATATATATATATATATATATATATATATATATATATATATATATATATATATATATATATATATATATATATATATATATATATATATATGTATATATGTATATATATATATATATATATATATATATATATATATATATATATATATATATATATATATATATATATATATATATATATATATATATACATACATACATACACACACACACACACACACACACACAATGTATTCTTTCTGGATACCCATATATATATATATATATATATATATATATATATATATATATATATATATATATATATATATATATAGATATATGTGTGTGTGTGTGTATATATATATATATATATATATATATATATATGCAAGGATTCTATATATATGGTCGAATTACACTTAGTCGAAAACTATACCAGGCATTGCACTTCACTGAAAGCTCACTTGACTGAAAGCTCACTTGATCAAAGTTCATTTGGTCGAAAATGGAATATAGCCCCTGCCCCACTGCAGTGCAACCCTGGAGTGAGAATATTAAATAAGGGGGGTATGGGGGGCATAGCCCCCCACATACTTTTAATGTATTCACTATTATAAGAAGGTATATCCATTAGAAATGCATTGATATATATCTTTAGTAAAAACTATTGGCATAATGTGGGGGGTATGCCCCCCACACCCCCCAATGTGGGGTGCTGTGCACTCCACACCCCCCCTTATTTAATATTCTCACTCCAACATTGCACTGCAGTGGGGCAGGGGCTATATTCCATTTTCGACCAAATGAACTTTGACCAAGTGAGCTTTCATTCAAGTGAGCTTTCAGTGAAGTGAAATGCCTGGAATAATTTTCGATCGACTAAGTGTAATTCGACTAAATGTATGGAATCCATATATATATATATATATATATATATATATATATATATATATGGATTCACTGTAGAAGCTCGAAATACTGAATATCGAAATTCAGTATCTCAAGCCCATAAAGTGGAATTCTGAGAAGAGCAAAAGCTCAGAAGCATGAAACTCAATACCTCGAATACCAGAGGTTTTGAATTTCGCGCTTGTGAGGTTTCCCTGTGGTTATGAAATCAGATAAGTGTGAGTGTGTGTGTGTGTGTGTGTGTGTGTGTGTTAAGGGTTTTGGGTAGGAGCTGTGGGGTGTGTCAGTGTGTTTTGTTGCTGTGATGTGTGTGTGCAAGGAGAATGTAGCTTGTGTGGTGGTGTTTTGTGTTTGTATGTAAGTAGTGCGACCTCGGAGTGAGAATATTTAAGTAGGGGGTGTGTGGAGGGTAGAGCCCCCCACATGGTGGGTGCAGGGGTCTTGCCCCCCTGTTTTTATGTAGTAGAAAGTATGTGTTTGTGTGTGGGGAGGGAGATGTGTGTGTGTGTGTTGAGTAGAAGCACGAAATTCAAAATCTACATTGTGCGAGATTTTGAATTTTGCAGTTCTGAGTTTTCGTGGTTTTAAATTTTTGACTTTATAGATTCGAAATACTGAATTTTGACATTTCAGTATTTTGAGGATATAAAGTGAACCCATATATATATATATATATATATATATATATATATATATATATATATATATATACACACACACACACACACCCACATATATATATATATATATATATATATATATATATATATATATATATATATATATATGTATGCATACACACACACATAAACATATATATATATATATATATATATATATATATATATATATATATATATGTATATACACATACATACATACATACATACATGCACACACACACATATATATATATATATATATATATATATATATATATTTTTTTTTTTTTTTGTTTAATTGCCAAATGGTCTAATGTTTAAATATTTCCAAGCATGTATTATAATGTCTATGATAAATTTACAGACTTTGTTTAATAATAATCTGCTTAATAAGAAGTACCACCTCATTATTAATTTTATTAATTTAAAGTACATAAGGTTTAAGTGAAGACATTTAGTAAGTAGGGCAGTGCCAGCTCAAAAATTATACTGATAAGGATAGAGGAAGGGATTTGAAATTGTTAACATGTATACTAATACACTTTGGGCCAGATTCAGGAAGGCTTACACGCAGTTCAAGAGTAGTGTAAGCCTCCGTGTAAGCCTCCCGATTCAGGTACAGCCCAAACCTCCGTGTAAGAGACAGCTAACACGTCTCTTACACGGACTGGGCGTGGAAATGCTCAATACCTCATTTGCAGCTCCAAGATATGCAAATGAGGTATTTGAGCGATCCACGAAGCAGAAACCAGTCTGTGTAACGGACGTGTTAGCTGCAGAAATGTACTCAGCTGACAACTGAGTAAATTTCTGCAAAATCAAAAACGGAGCTATGTCAGCTCCAAATAAAGGGTGCATATGTGTCATTAAGCATGCCAATGGCCAAATATGTGGCCATTGGCATGAAAAAGTGTTGCCAAAATAAGTTATTTAACTTTTTTTCTTTTCAAGGGATTTTGTGTTTAACTGCAACGCACACCCGCACAAACGGGTGCGCTACCTAAACGAAAACCGAAGCTTATAAGCCCACAATTGTGGGATTTGTGTATTACATGGAATGTCAATGGAGGACTTGCAGACTAAAAACAATATGGCCTCCGTTTAGTGGTTGTCAAGGGGAAGCTCCGTGTAAGATATGTAACTAAGCATTACTAGGCAATCCTATGTAAATGAGGGTTACAATACTGAAAATCCCAAAAAACC
>NC_056743.1:1020470309-1020502809 GCF_019279795.1 Protopterus annectens
ACTTCTAGTAACATTTTCTTATTTTTTCTGCTTTTTAATATACAGTGATTAACTAGACATACAGGAAATGAAAAAAAACTACCACACAGAGAAGTGTTTTACACTGTTTTTTAATATTTTAACCCTACATGCAAAATGCATTCAGAATGCAAATTATTGTCAAGTGTGCAGAGCTATTTACTGTGAGTAGCAACATTCCAACACATTTAAAAATTTGAAAGGAGTTTCTCTCAGGAACTTATGACATTTTTAATGAAATAAAAAAAAATGTCTTATAGAATTAATATGTGTTATATACGGCCTGAGTAAGGATTTCAGTAGGGGAGATTTTCTTTCTTATTTACTCTTATTTGTCTAACATATAAGTGGACTGATACAAAACTAACCTGCTTACAACCGCAGCTAAGGTACAAAAAAAATCCAAGAATTCTGTGTTGGCGGTATTGCCATAGCAGCTTGTGAACTCTTTGGAGACATACCACCTGAGTGTTCAGGTGACTGCCATCTTTAGAGCAAGGGTATGCAAATAACACCATCAGTGCTTGTGCAATTTGCTATTAGTACATTAAGGGCACCTTGGCTTGTAGGATGACGTTGGTGATCAAGAAGAGGAGGAGGAGGAGTGTGAGGGCAGCACCAAGGATCAAATGGTGGAAATTGAAAAAGGGTAATTGTGAGCTGGAGTTCAGGGATGAGTTAAGACAGGCACTGGGTGGCAGTGAAGAGTTACCAAATAGCTGGGTAACTACAGCAGAGCTAGTTAGGGAGATAGCTAGAAATGTGCTTGGTATCACATCTGGACAGAGGAAGGACGACAAGGAGACATGGTGGTGGAATGAGGAAGTACAGGAGAGTATACAGAGAAAGAGGTTGGCAAAGAAGAAGTGGGATTGTCAGACAGATGAAGAAAGTAGAGACAGGAGTATAAGGAGATGAGGTGCATTGCAAAGAGAAAGGTGGCAAAGGCTAAGAATTAGGCATATGAAGAGATGTATGAAAGGTTGGACACTAAGGAGGGAGAAAAGTACCTGTACCGATTGGCTAGACAGAGGGACCGAGCTAGGAAAGATGTGCAGCAGGTAAAGGTGATAAAGGATAATGAGGGAAACATACTCACAAGTGAGGAGAGTGTGTTGAGAAGATGGAAAGAGTACTTTGAGGGGCTGATGAATGAAGAGAATGAGAGGGAGAGAAGGTTGGATGATGTGGGGATAGTGAATCATGAAGTACAATGGATTAGCAAGGAGGAAGTAAGGATAGCTATGAAGAGGATGAAGAATGGAAAGGCTGTTGCCCAGATGACATAACTGTGGTAGCATGGAGGTGTTTAGGTGAAATGGCAGTGGAATTTTTAACCAGATTGTTTAATGAAATCTTGGAAAGTGAGAGGATGCCTGAGGAATGGAGAAAAAGTGTTTTGGTACCAATTTTTAAGAATAAGGGTGATGTGCAGATCTGTAGTAACTACAGAGGGATTAAATTGATCAGTCACAGCATGAAGTTATGGGAAAGAGTAGTGGAAGCTAGGTTAAGAAGGGACGTGATGATTAGTGATCAGCAGTATGGTTTCATGTTAGGAAAGAGCACTACAGATGCGATGTTTTCTCTGAGAGTGTTGATGGAGAAGTACAGAGAAGGTCAGAAGGAGTTGCATTGTGTTTTTGTAGACTTAGAGAAAGCATATGACAGGGTGCCTAGAGAGGAGTTGTGGTATTGTATGAGGAAGTCAGGAGTGTCAAAGAAGTATGTAAGAGTGGTACAAGATATGTACAAGGGTAGTGTGACAGTGGTGAGGTCTGCGGTGGGAGTGATGGATGCGTTTAAGGTGGAGGTGGGGTTACATCAAGGATCAGCTCTGAGCCCTTTCTTATTTGCAATGGTGATGGGCAGGTTGACAGACGAGATCAGACAGGAGTCCCCATGGACTATGATGTTTGCAGATGACATTGTGATCTGTAGTGAGAGTAGGGAACAGGTGGAGGAGACCCTGGAGAGATGGAGATATGCTCTAGAGAGAAGAGGATTGAAGGTCAGCAGGACTAAGACAGAATATATGTGTGTGTGAATGAGAGGGAGGATAGAGGAATGGTGAGGATGCAAAGAGTAGAGGTGGCGAAGGTGGATGAGTTTAAGTACTTGGGATCAATAGTTCAGAGTAATAGTGAGTGTGGAAGAGAGGTGAAGAAGAGAGTACAGGCAGGATGGAGTGGGTGGAGAAGAGTGTCATGAGTGATTTGTGACAGACAAGTACCAGTAAGAGTGAAAGGGAAGGTCTATAAGAGGGTAGTGAGACCAGCAATGTTATATGGGTTGGAGACAGTAATATTGACAATAAGGCAGGAGTTTGAGCTGGATGTGGCAGAGCTAAAGATGTTAAGATTTGCACTGGGTGTGACGAGGGTGGACAGGATTAGGAATAAGTATATTAGAGGGTCAGCCCAGGTTGGAAGGTTTGGAGATAAAGCCAGAGAGGCAAGATTATATTGGTTTGGACATGTGCTGAGGAGGGATGCTGAGTATATTGGGAAAAATATGCTAAAGATGAAGCTACCAGGTAACAGGAAAAGAGGAAGGCCTAAGATAAGGTTTATAGATGTGGTGAGAGAAGACATGCAGGTGGTTGATGTGACAGAGCAAGATGCAGAGGACAGGAAGAAATGGGAATAGATGATCTGCTGTGGCTACCCCTAAAGGGAACAGCCGAAAGAAGAGGATGATGACATTAAGGGCACCTTGCACAGCAACCTATGTGCCCTGCAGGGAATTGGTTGAATGAAAACTTTTGCAATTGTCAAATAGCTCATATTAGCCTTTGCACTCACTAGAGAGAGAGAGAGAGAAAGACAGACAGACAAAGAGATAGTGTTTTGAGAGACAGACAGAGAAATAGTGTTTTGGGCACTGGGGCATCCCAGAAAAAGAGCTGAGTGCCAGGTCACCAGTGTGCCCTGATGTGCAGTAGCCCAATGCTTAGTAAGTGATTGGTATAGCAAATCCCATGGGTACACTGCAAAGCAGCCTTTGTACACATTATTATATAGTACCATGTCAGTAAGTGTAGGCAGATGCAGCACCATTTTAAAGAAAGGGGCAGTGATGCTTACACATACAAGCAGGTTTACACACGTCTACACTGATGCACAAACATACAAAAATGTGATATGTGTGTATGTGTATATATATATATATATATATATATATATATATATATATATATATATATATATTTATAATGTGTGTGTGTGTGTGTGTATATATATATATATATCCGTCAGGATTTTATGTGTTTGCAAGATTGTCTGTCTTTGGCATTCCAAGATTTAGTGTTTGGTTTCCATTAATGCTGGAAGATGACATTTCAATTATTGAGCATGTAACAATATATATATATATATATATATATATATATATATATATATATATATATATATATATATATATATATATATATATTACACACACACACACACACACACACACACACACACACACACACACACACACACACACACACACACACACACACACTGACAGTCCAAAATAATACAGGCACTCAAAATACCAGCACCAAAATATTGACAGTTTGTGATATCAACAGATGACACATTAAAATAAAGAACTCACAATACTGACAAAAAAAACACAATAGGTAAATCACAAAAATAACTAAACCTAACTAAAAAAAAAAAACAAAAAACAAAAAAAACCCCAAAAAACTTAAAACCATAGCAATATTTTAGGACATTGTACACCCTTCCCTGCCCCATCTTACTAATGCATGCTAGCCCTAACTCTGTCCTCTCCCAACCCTAACCTACCAACAAACATGCACAGCACTAAAACTATCATATTGTTTAGCCCCTTCTCAAACCCTAAACCATTAGCATTTGCACAAATGCACTCACCTGTGTCTGCATTCTGAACTGCCACTATTTTGAACTGCAACTATATGTACACATACAGATGTATTTACCTCTTCATGTGTGTTTGAGAGACTACGTATACGTGGGAGTTCTTCTGCATCTATGTGTGATGGGAGGCCTCTGTTTGTGCTATCATAATATGTCTATTAGCATAAGAACTGTACAGCACTGGAATTACATTGGCCTTTGTGTGGTTCATCAGAGGCTATGTCTATATAGTAATACAGGCTCTGCTGCCATGTATGGACTGCTATCCATCTTACAATAAATCACAGTAACAGAGATACCCTGCACACAGGGCTGCACATCTGCATATGCACTAAATAGCAACCTGTTGCTGTACTGTTGCACACCTGTTCAACAATCATGTTGCGTGATTATCTGTGAATCATGTTTGACACACTTCCTAGAGTTTTTTTTTAATATTGGCCCTATGATGTGCAAACTTTCTCTTAGTATTCTTCCTTATATAGGCTTAGTGACAAAGATTTATGTTACAGTTTTCTGACATATATATTTTTATACACCTATTTTCTATGCTTATATCTATATGCCATTAAGACCCATCTAATGTAAATAGTTTATTTATTTATTATTTAATACAGTTTTGATACGTTTTAGATAGACATAAGTTTAGTCTAACTATAATTATATTATTTATTTTTCTATATATTTATTATACATCTCATACATTTCAATTGATTATAATACCAACTTGAGGCTAATGAACAGATATGTCTATATGTGATAGCCCCTATTCTAGTTCAATAATATAGTTGATTTTGCCTCTTAACTTCAGGTTCTTGTTTAAGATAGACAGAAGCTCTGTGCTGAACACACATTTTTCTTTTTATTTAATATTTTATTTAACTTTTTATTTATTTATTTATATATATATCAATTACGTCTATCTTATCTTATTTTAATTTTAGACACTAGGATAATACATAACTATAGTTATTTATGGCATTAAATAGCCCTGTCCTAAGTAATAATATATAAGGGAACAAACCAGACTCATATACATAACATAAAAACATAAGAATTTACACCTTTCCCAAGCACAAGGATACAATGCTCCTTTCCTTATGGAGCTCTTTATGGGGTCATTTAGACAATAGGTTCTCTATATGATACTGATAAGTAGAGGCATACATACATATATTTGTATATTCTTTAAATGTTTGTTTTTTGATGCTCTATACTGGTTTTCAGAACTGTTCTTGTTTTGTATATAGAGTGAGTTAGTTTTTGCTTTAATGAATAGCACTGACACTTTGATAACAGCTTTTTGCACTTAATTTTGCAATTATGATACTAATTGATTAATTGATGCAATTTGCTATTTTACCTTGTACTATATAAGGAATTGTTTTAGACTTAATCAAATAGATCTGAAGAAGCGTACAGTCCGTACGTGAAAGCGCTCATCTCTCTTTGTATTCAATAAAGAAGATTTTTTGCTGCATAATCGTGGTGGTCCTTTCACTTGGTGTTCTACCTACAATTCTACTGTTTTAGTGGAGAGGACCTTTGGAGGCTTAGCTGGGATTGTGTTCTATTTTATTGGCCCTATGATGTGCAAACTTTCTCTTAGTATTCTTCCTTATATAGGCTCAGTGACAAAGATTTATGTTACAGTTTTCTGACATGATCGTTGTGTTGTGACTCCATATTGCCTTGCATTGTGAGCTCCACAGGTTTGTAGACAATCAACACGTCCCCCCAGAATGGATTCCATCATTTTCTTACTCTAAAGGCCATGTTAATATTCTGTAGATCCCTGCCCCTGATGTGCATTTACTCTTGTTAAAGGGAATCATATCCGTTCTCTTGCAACCGCTTCATCTTCTCATAATCTGTTAACAGTTATTAGTGGTTTCAGTCGTTATACCTGCAGTACATTTGATGTCATATGGGATTTTCCCTAATCCACTCTCAGTTTTAGAAGTTCTTTCAGGTTCATCCCTTCTGTAAATGGATTTACATCATTCTCCATGCAGAAAATAGGTTCTTAGGTGAATACTAGGCTAACTGCCTTGAAGGGCCATGTTAAGCCTAGCCAATAAACCATGGTCAGAATCAAATCCTGTACCATGTGATTATGAGGTGAAGACCTTAACCATTATGCCACACTCAGTTAACTAACAGCAGAAAACCACCTTACACATTTTGTAAGGTTGCACACCAGCTTTTACATCTTTGAACATAGTTTAACGCAGATTGGAGGATATGAGATTCAAACCTGCCACTGTAATGTACATCAAAAGTCTAACATTGACACTGACCTATCAGTCTAATGTTCAGACTTACCTGCATGCATATGTACCAACAACTGAAGGACCATTACACTACAATACAGATGTCTGGCCTTATATGTTCATATTTTGGCTCTACATCTATTGAACATAAAGGAGCTTTATTGTCTGGATCCCCTGATGGAACTTATGGGCACCCATCTACTCATCCAGCTGCTTCTTGAAGGTTTGCGTTGATGGTCTGAGATTTATAAAAATAGGGAGTTTATTTCACAGGCATGGATGGCTTTGAGATATGAAGATAAAACATTTCATGATATAGCTGGTATTAATTTTTACTGAGGCCAAGGTCCTTCTGAGTTCAAGTCACCAGTGGGTATTCTAAGCAAAGGAGTTCTTTAATATTTTGTATTGTAGGCATATGTCTTCTCTAAAAAGGCAGTATGATGAAGAGAAGAGAGGCTGGAGGAGGGAGGGAAGTTTTCTGTAGTCTGCTGCTATGACAAGCTTTGATACCATTTGATTCTGTTTGTGTGGAATCTGTCACTGTCTTAATTTCCACTGATGGCATGTGATTGGGCTACAGAACAGGGTGTAGTACTTGGATTACTCTAAGACTGATTTGGTAAAATCTCTATACAATTGACAATTACTTCTCTGGTATGACTCTCAACTCCACAGGTGATCAGGTGGAAAAGTCAATATGCTCTGCAGATTGTAGCAACTATATGAGTATGAAATGAAACGTCATTGTCTACAAGGACTTTGAGGTGTTTTACTGTCTTGTCACATTTTAGTTTTCACCCATCAATACTGTGTAAAGCTAGGATTGGGTTTGCCAAATTTCAAAATGGTGCACTTTTTCATATTGAAGAAAAGAACAGTTCTGCAACCCTTTGTTTGCATATAATGTTGAGTGTCCTTTGTTGGGAGATGGTGCTAACAGGATTCTGTCTTTCCCTTCCCTAAACTTGCATTTTCCCATTTGTACTTTTAGACTACTGCTGTTTCATGAATGGAATTATATATGTGGTTATTTTCACTGACTAATTAGAACTAATTAAGCAGTGACTTTGGCATTTTTGTAATCCCCAAATCTTTCAATGATCTTACTACACAGGAAGAGATGCAAGGGAGGCAATATTACTATGGCATTACTGGGGCTGTACATCCCCTCTTGTACTATGTTTCTTACCAGTTTAGCTTCTGCAATTTGCCTAGTGATAAATAGCATGCATGTAGGCCTGGCCAAAATGCTAGCCCTTTTTTGGTTGCTCAAACTAATGCTATACACTGAAAGTTAATGACAAGTCACACTAGTGCTATCTTTGCTGATCTGAGAAAGGCATTCATCTCTCTTTCTCATCACCTCTTATTCCCTATAGTCTGGATATGTGTAGGCTGAATGTCTGTACCTACCTATCTCACAGATCCTTCAGAGCCCTTATCTCTAACAAACATATTTCTCTGACCCCATCCACCACTCACATTTCAGTTACTGTCTCCCAGGTATTGTTTGTTGAATGTCCTCAAACTCTAGGGGCAGGAATGTGCAGTTAGAACTCATTTGATTGAAGGTTGCTGTAACAGGACTCACTTTTGAGCTTTTTTATTGGTTAATTTGTTTAAATCAGTTTGCCCTCATTTGCTACATAAGCACCGCAATTGCGTGGGTTTGTACTTGTTTTAGCAAAGCTCCACAGAATATGGTGATCAGCTACTGCTTTGCTGTATTTACCTGAGTAATCCAAGGCATCTGCTGATCTCTGCATAACTTAAGTAGAATTTTTTACTGTATATTATTTTTTTAATTTATTTTTATTTACAGTTTGTTAACTGGGATAGTCCATTAGGGCAAAGTGAGCCCTTTTTCAATGGAGGCCCGTGAAGAAAAGCTCCAAGTGAATATATATATATATATATATATATATATATATATATATATATATATATATATATATATATATATGGATCTACTTTGTTTCATTGAATCTCATTTCACTAAATTTCATTTCACCCCGACCACATCACTGAAAACACAAATTACTGAAAACTCATTTCACTGAATCCCATTTCACTAAACTGAACTTAGCATATATGGCACTGTGTAGAGTACTGTAAGGCAGGTAAAAGGTATATGCCCTTTTCCCCACTGTAGTGCGATCCTTGAGTTAGTATATATAGTTGGGGGGTGTAGGGCATAGCCCCCCACATTGGGAGGTGTGGGTGGCGTAGTCCCCCACTTAGTTTGAGTACATATTGTCTTCTGGAGAGAGTTAGTCATTGGTGTTGTAACTATGCATGTCTATTGTTTAAAATGTATTGTTTTGAATTTTTTGGTAAAATACAATATAAAACAAACAAGATGGCAGGCTACGCCCCTACACCCCCCATGTGGGGTGCTGTGCCCCGCAACCCCCCTAAATATATATACACTAACTCCAGGAACTCACTACAGTGGGGAAAAGGGCATATACCTTTTACTTACCTTACCGTACTCTATACAGTGCCATAGATACTAAGTTCAGTTCAGTGAAATGAGATTCACTGAAATGAGTTTTCAGCAATTTGAGTTTTCAGCGATGTGGTCAGGGTGAAATGAAATTTAGTGAAATGTGATTCAACAAAACAAAGTAGACCCATATATATCTATATATCTATATATATATATATATATATATATATATATATATATGTATATATATATATATACACACACACACACACACACACACACACACACACACACACACACATATATATATATATATATATATATATATATATATATATATATATATATATATATATATGGATCTATCTGAGTTCATCGACATTTTAAAATACCGAAAACGAATTAACCGACACCAAAACAACGAAACTCATTTAACCGATGCCAGAAGATCGACAGTTCACAAACACGACATCGCATACACCCGACACAACATACCAACAAACAAAACACATCCCCTATCCAACACTCACACACACAACACAAGCACACCAAAATCCTTACAAACAAACACTAACCCATACATACACAACTATCCACAACCCTGACCCAAACCCTTACCCTAAGGTCCGTCACTATCGCACACTCACCTAACCCGCGCCCTAACCCTAACTCACTTATCCCACCCCTACCCCTACTAAACACCAGCATCGCACACTTACCTTACTCGCACCCTATCGTCTGTCACTACCGCAGACTTACATATCCTTTCCCCATCGCAGCTTCTCAGCGTCGGTGTCTTCCTCCGTCGGTCTTCTGCCTCGTCGATCTTCTGGCGTCGGTGACGTGACTTTCGACATTCTCGTGTTGGTTAATCCGTTTTCGGTATTTTAAAATGTTGATGAACTCAGATAGACCCATATATATATATATATATATATATATATATATATATATATATATATATATATATATATATACATATACATACACACAGTCAAATAATTACAAAAACAATCCCAACAATTACAAAAACAATATTATGTACAATTGCTTTAGGATTAAACAGATTATTAAGAATGTAAACATTAGAGTTAATACAAAAATGTTATGTTTGATAAGAATAATGGCTAGCATAGGATGTTGTGGTGTAGGTAAGTTAGTATAGTTTGTACTTAATAGTAAAGAGACAGGGATAGCCAGATATGTAAGAGAAGGGAGAGGTGGGAAGGGTAAGATGTGTTCGTATTAGGAGGAGAATATTGAATGTGTACAAGATGGAGGTGAAAGTATGGTGTATGGTATAGAGATTAGGAGGGGTGGGACCAGGAGCATTCCCATTTGGAAGAGAGGTGATAGTGAAGCGAGGATTTGAAGGTAGAGGGGTTTTGGGTGGTTCGAATGTGGGGAGGAAGGGAGTTCCATTTCTGTGCTAGGGAGAAGGATAAAAGGAGTTAGCCATGAGTGTATAATGGTTTGCACACTTTGAGTAGAATTTGATTATTAGATCTGAGGGATTGGTCAGGAAGATGATTTGTAAAGGTAGAACCTAGAGAAGGGCAATGAGAGGGCTTGAAAATGAATTTGTGGGCAGTGGAGATTTGAATGTAAGAGAGATAGTGGGGGGGGGGGGCTCTAGCCAATTTAAGGAGTGTAGAGAGTTGCAGTGATGAGAGGAGGACTTGGCACATGTAGCAAACTTAGCAATTTTATTATAGCAGGATGCCAGTTTAGTTTTGAGGGAGGCTTTAAGATTGGTAAGGATGGGAGCACCATACATGAGAGAGGTGAGAAGATAGGTGGTAGAGAGAATAAGCTCAGAGGAAGTGATCAGAAAGCAATTGTAGCAGTAAAGCATACCAAGCTTCTGATGAGTTTTCTTAATGTTAGCTTGAAGGTGAATATCAAACTTAAGTTGTTCATCAATAATGACTCAGAGAAGCTTGGTATTGGAGACTACTTCAATTGGTGTTGTATTATGGCTTGTTATTTTGAAGGAGTTTGTCTATTATGGTACTCTTGGTTGGAGTAAATATCATAATTTTGGATTTAGATGGATTGAGAGCTAGATGATTATTAAGCATCCAGGTCTCTGTGCTAGAAGTGGTTGCCTGAGTAGCTTGCAGGAGCGAGGGCAGAGATTCAGTAGAGCAAATGATTATTGCGTCATCAGCATATTGGACAAGTTTAGAATTAGTGAAGCAAAGATGGTAGTTGTTTACAAGGATGTAAAGTAGTAAAGGACCCAGTATTTAACCTTGAGGGATGCCTGTAAGGGTGTAGGAGGAGGTAGAGTTATTCCATTTAATGGCCTGTTGTCTGTTTGAGAAATAACTGGAGATCCAATTGATAGTAGTGGGGGACAGATTAAGGAGTGAGAGTTTAGAGAGTAGTAAGGTGTGGGAAATAGTATCAAAGGCCTTGGATAAGTCTAAGAATAGGGAAGATGCTATGTTTCTGGAGTCTTGTGCCTGGCTGATATTTTCAAGGAATGATAGGAGGGCAGTGGTGGTATTGTCAAGAAGGTAAGGTAAGAATTGAAGGTGAATGCATTTTCAAGTATTTTTGAGACAGGAGAGAGTATGGCTATAGGGCGAAAGTTGGAGATGTCAGTGCTGTTACCTCCTTTATGTAAGGGAATGATGAAGGCCTTTTTCCAGACAAGGAGTACATAGGATTCTTGGATGGCGCAATTAATTAGTATGCAGATGGGGAGAGCAATCCCCTCAGCAGCTAGTTTGGGAAAGTGGGAAGGTAAGTTATCAGGGGCATTAGAACAGGGTTTTAGTTTATAAAGAAGTTTTTTTATGGTATTGACAGGGATAGGTTTGAGAGAGAAAGGAGGGGGAGAGTAGTATTGAGGGAGTAGGGAGAGGAGTGTGGGGGAGAAGTAGAAAGGGTAGATGAGTTATTAGGGAAGGTTGTGTTTAGTTTGGCTATTGAGTTAATGAAGAAGGAGTAAAGGTCGGTGGCTATGATATGGTCAGGAGCATTAGAGTCAGGGCAAGGGTTGTCTTTTCTTACAGGGTTTAGGGGGGTAGAGATACTGCTACAAAATTTTGGGGGGGTTAGGTTTATCATTGTTTTGAAACTTGGAGTAATAAGATTTTTGGTCAGAGGCAATATTTTTTTTAATTAAATTTCGAAGTTGTTTATATTCTGTCAGGGATTTTGCTGTTTTAAGCTTTTGGTGAAGTTTCCATGAGCTTTAAGGTATCTTTAGAAAGCCATGGGGCTGTTTTGAATTTGACTCTTTTAGTTCTAGGGGAAGCAAAGCTATTGAGTATATTAATGAAGGAGGAATTGAAGTAAGTAACAGCGTCATCCAGAGGAAGGGTTTTATAGGGTTCCAGTTCATTTGACTTAAGGTGTTGGAGGAGGACTGAGGGTTGAAGTTAGTAAGGGTACAGGCTGTAGGTGTAGGGGGAGGGAGAGCATAGTGCAAATGCTGGTAAGTGATAGCTAAGTGAATTGGGAAGGGTGCCACTGTCAGTGATGTTGCGGGGACTGGAAACTCATCTCCAGTCGAGGATAGAGCCTGAGGAGTTATCTTTAATGGGTTGGGTGGGAGAGTTAATTAATTGAGAAAAGCCATATAGATTTATACTGTGGGGGGTGGAGGTTGAGTGGATGGATGCCTAGTTGATATTAACGTCTCCCAGAATAATTGTTTCATTGTTAATATTAGATGAGAGCCAAGATGGAATATCTTCAAGTACAGGGATATTATTGCCTGTGGGATGTAAAGGGCTGCTATCAGTATATTTTTGTGATTGTTAATCTTTAGGAGAGCCAGGTTTAATTCAGCTGAAGAAAACTGGGGTATAGGGTTAGTATAAGGAGTAACTGTCAGGGAGGAGGAGAACAGGAGGGTTACTCCGCCTCCTTTTTTATGAGTTCTGTCATTTCTAATGATTCTATAGTTGGGAGGGGTAATTTCAGAGTCTTTCAGGTGGGGCTTGAGCCAAGGTTTGGAAATGGATTGGATATCAGGGTGGTAGTGGGACAGCCAAGTGTGGAAATTGGATATCTTGTTGCAGAGGGTTTGGGCATTAATAGTGGCAAAAGGGAGAGGCTTACAGGGAGAGGATGGCGGAGATGGAGAGCTGTTGGTATTAAGTTAGGCAGTAGGTCCTGGATTGGGGTGAATATCACCTGAGAGGACGATGGAGATTTGACTGAGTATGAAGTATAGACGTAGCAGAGGATTTTTGGACTTTGGCTGGGGGGTAGGGGAAAAGTAGGAGTAGAGACAAAAGTGGATGGAAGTGGTATTAGTGGCAGAGTAGTGGGGTTTTTTTTTGGGGAGGGAGGTGGTGATGTGTTAGAGGGGTGAACTGCATTTTTACCATATCACTACTTATTTTAACTTTTTTATTTATGAAATTGTTGCAGTTTGTTTGCTGTAGCATAGACTAGATTCAGACCTGCTGAATCTAGTTCTGTTTGTATAACTTGAGCACTAATCCAGGCCATCTTTTGTTGGAGAGGGTTCCCCTGCACCCTAGTGGCAGGAGTGTGCAATTAGAACTCATATGATTGAAGCTTGCTGGAACAGGGCCCAGTTTTGAGCGTTTTTATTGGTTAATTTGTTTAAATCAGTTTGCTCTCATTTGCTGCATTAGCACCGTGTTTGTGCTGCTTTGTGCATCCTGCACTGCAGACCAGAGGTGGGCACCTTTGGCGGTTATAGATGCAAACACCTCTGGCTGCAAATTTTCCCTTAATACTCTGCTGGTGCTTCATCAGTGATTTCTCGCTGTTGTCCTACACTGACATGTGATACATTAAGCAAAGCTCCTAAGGCACCAACACAGATCCTATCCACTAGCACTTCGTATTTTTTTTACCAATTCTCCTGTCCTGTACTTTACCTGGTCCTTCCTGTCTTCTCCCTCTTTTTTGACCACATCAACTTACCTAGATTTAGAGGGACAATTTCCCACAGTTTCTCCAGTCTACCTGGTCGACATGGGCATCCTGAGGCAATGTAGCAATTGCTTCATGTACACTGACAACCCAGTTCTTTTAGCCCACACAAATTCATTATGTTAGAGGTGCATCTATATCAAGAACCTAGACTCCAGGCTCTCTCTCTCACCAGTCGGTTCATCTGATACTAAGCAGGTTGTCAGCATGCACACCTCACCTCCTGCACCTACTAAACCAACAACATATAAACCCACATATACAGAGGTCCTTACCTAAAGATCAGAAACCTCTGAAATACAAACATGATTCAAGTAATACATCCTCTACAGTACATAGTACACATAATATATCACATACCACTGTCTCACCAGTCAAACCCCTAAGGCATAACACAAAAACAAACATCTTAGTCATAGGTGACTCAATTGTGAGACACACAAATGCCTCTCTCACAAGGTTGGATAAGGAAAAAGTTATGATCAGCTGTCTGTCAGTTGCCAGGATCCACCACGTCACACATGCACTCAAGTTTGTCAGCAGCAGGCACTGTTATGGCTCCATCATAGTCCATGTTGGTGTGAATGACTTGAGACATACCTCAGTAGACTATATGAAGAGAGACATGACTGAGCTCTCTGATTATGTGTTTCAGGCAGGTATTTCCCTAGCCTTAAGCAGCATTTTACCTTCGCCTAGGATGATATCTCAAGACAAACAAAAAATTATTGACTTCAACAATTGGCTTAGTTTCTAGTGTCATTCAAAGGGGATCACATATGTGTCAGCCTGGGATGACATGGTCGGCAGACCTCGATGATTTGCCAGAGATGGTCTTCATCTGTCACCCCTGGGATTTCTGTTACTGGCTAAGACTCTTACCACCCCCATAGTGCCTTTTTTAGGCAATATCACAAGAACAAAATTCCTAATGTGAAAATATCCTCTAAAAACAACCTCAACGTTATGCTGCTAAATGCTAGGAGTCTAAACCAGAAACTGCACTCACTGGAAGCAGCCCTCACATTGGAAGATGCTGACATTTGTGCAATCAATGAGACCTGGTTTAGGAGGTGGTGTAGCAATATTTATTAAAGATTCAATACATCTCTAGATTGGTTAAACAGCACAATTCCCTTGAACTACTTCAGGTGAAATTGACTGTAGGTAAGACCCCTCTTCAGGTCATTGCCAGCTATAGGACCCCGCTCCATGAATCAGGACATTCAGTCAGCCTACTTGGATCTACTTGAGTCAATCAAGATACAACAAAACACCCTGGTTTTTGGTGACTTTAATTGCTCATCCATTGACTGAGAAATTATATGTATTCTAACTCACTTGCCCAAAGGTTCCTGGAATTTGTTAACTCCAATGCCCTGGACTAGCTGGTTGACACACCCACAAGGGACGCAAACATCCTGAATCTGGTGTTCACCAATATGGGAGACTGCTGCACCACCACCAATGTGTGGCCATCCCTGGTGAGATCTGTCCACAAATCAGTCTCACTCGAAGTAACTATAACACAAGACCCCCCCTGGCAACAAATAGACTAAAAAACTTCTTTAAGGCCAATTACAGCCTCTTATGTGACAGCATAAATAGCTTCATAACCCCTCCCCCCATAATGGAACATACACCTATGCTGAGTTATACACCAATGCTTTATACGATCACCTGTACAATTGTATTGACTTTGCTGTACCTGATAGAACCAAAGCAAGATCTTCAAGGAAAAACAAACCTGCCTAGTGGAGAACTGCCATTAATAAGCTATAAAATAGGAGAAAGAAATTGCTGTCTGAGAGTAGAAAGGTACGGTCTCAAAACTGAAAACACTCCCTGCTCAACTTAAATAAGCAAATAAGGCTCATAGTGAAGTCCTCCAAAGCTAACTATGAATCCAAATTAGCTTCCCTAACTAAGGATAAACACAAGGCATTCTTTAGTTACATCTGTAACCTCAAACGTAAGTCCCAGATTTGCACTGAACTTGTAGTTAACGGTACTACATATACAGAACCTGTGGATATAGCAAACCTGCTGGCTGACAGGTTCAGTGAAAACTTCACTCCCCTGTCCCCACCACATATACCCCAAAGCATCCCTAACACCTGTTCCCCACCTAGTATCTCCAAGGAGCAGGTCTTAAACACTCTCTTCAAGGCCAAAAACATAGCCTCTATGGGACCAGACAACATCCCGGATTGTGCTCTACATGGGTTAAAATAGGAATTAGCATCACCATTGGGCATGCTTTTCAATCACAGCCTAAGCACTGACTTCGTCCCAATGGAATAGAGAACAGCTACTGTCATCCCTTTGCACAAAGGGGATCCATCCACGGACTCCAGGGACTATAGACCCATTAGCCTGACCAGCCTTATCTGCAAGGCCATGGAACAAACCATCATGGACCTTATAAACAAAGATACAGGAAATCTCCAAATGCTCGACCCCACCCAGTTTGGCTTTGTCAAGGGGAGATCATGCCTGTTAAACTTGGCGGATTTCTTTGGGACAGTCATCAAAGCCCTAGAAAAGGGAAAATCTATGCATATGGCCTACCTAGACTTAGCCAAGGCCTTTGACACAATCCCCCACTCAGGCATCATTGATAAACTCACCCAGCTGGGTATCAACCCATATATTGTGAGGTGGGTTGTCAAATGGCTCATGATAGAATTCATACAGTCAGAATAGGGGTCTCTACATACTTCAGCAGACCTGTAACAAGTGGTATTCCACAGGGATCAGTTCTGGGACCCCTACTATTTAAAATCTACTTCTCTGAAGTACAGGCTAAAACTAAAGGACTGTGGTTGACAAAGTTTGCTGATGACTGCAAACTGGGAGGGATCACTAAAACCCCTAATGATGTCAGCATCCTGTAAAAAGGTCTTACGCAGATAAATGACTGGTGCTAAAGTCATGGTCTTAAACTTAATGCAAAAAAATGCATTATCATCCCCTTTGGCAAACGCTCCTGCAAACTACCACATCATTAGCAATACCCTAAGTACACAGTCAGTGGTGAGACATCTGGGCACACAGGTCAACATCAACCTTAACTTTGATCACCATGTGGTAAGAAGAGCATTTTATATGGCTTATCTCATAACTAAGGGCATTGCTCCCAGAAAAAAGAGGTTATTACCCCCTGTACTCTTCCGTCAATGGGCCAATAATAGAGTACGATGCTCGATTTTAGTATGTTCTTGTCCAAACACCTGCAGCAACTGGAGAGACACAAAGGTTCCTTGCAAAGAAAATTCAGGGTCTTCAAAATCTGTCTTATGCAGACAAACTAAAATCATTGTCACTTTACTCTGTGTCATACAGATTGCTCAGAGGTGACCTGTGCCTTGCATATAGAACAATCTCTGACCTGGCTGTAATGGAAATGTTGCACATTTGCAAGTCAAATGGCACTTGGGTCATTCACTGAAAGGATTTTAACCTGGTATGTGACATCAACAGAACTTGCTGGAGAGACAGATTTGTTTCACAGAGGTTGCCCCACCTTTGGAACAAGCTTCCTATTCATGTTAAACAAAGCCCCTCATTTTCCCTATTTAAGCATAATTTGGACGATTGGATGTGTAACTAGAAATTTACCCCGGGGTTCCACCTGTGTCCCTCTTTGACAGGGGCAATAAATGATGTTTTCAGTATCTGCTTGAACCAGACACCATTGGGAACACGGGTTGAACTTGGCTAGGCTTGTAAGGGCCCTGAGGGCATTAATAGTAACCTCTTATGATCCTATGATCCTATGATCATGTTTGTCTGTTTTGATTATTCATTGCTGTACAATACCAATGACTCATGCCAACAATACCAGTCAACTCTTCTCTCATGAGGAAGACAGTGAAGGAACATTCTTCAAAGAACCTGCTATACTAAATCTTAGTATTCAGTCCTGATCTGTGATCACTTATGAGTGTGATTTGCATGTTGTGTTTGTCTCTGTGCATTTTCTCTGGGTGGACTATTTGCTTTTAACTTACAATAACATAATGGGTAATTGACTGCATTCAATTGTCTATGTATATATTGTGTTATTGTTATTCCCTAGATTATAGCTCAAACATGTCCATGAGTCAGCTTTGTGTGCCTGATAATTTCAAGGTTTATAAGTGTTATCCTCAGACTTGCAAGCCTATACCAGTTAATGAGGGTGGATATGTACTAAATGCGAGCTTTTGGAACACCAGAGTGTTCTTCCCACTACTCTAAAGAACAGCGATCGTGGAGACAGCACGCATGCATTTAGCTATATGTGGGTGACCTTAAAATTATCTAAACTCTGTTATGTTGACAGCTGTTTAGTCGACCCCATTTGGTCGACTAAACCAATAATCAACAGGTGTGCGAGATCACACAGTTCTCCAGTGGGGTTGAGGAATATGCCCTTTCCCCAATTTTGTGTGATCTTAGAGTTAGTATATATAATTAGCAGGGGGTGTGGCGGATGCGGGGGGGGGGGAGAGATTGCCTCCCACAGAAAACACTTTTTATAACTTTTTTGTTTTTAGATTTTGCATGCGTCGAGGCTGTTTCTCGTTGCATGTTTAGTAGCATGTTGACTTCTGTGTTTTCAACGTTATGTGGTCAATGTTTTTCCAGTTGACATTAAGCTGTCAGACTTCTCAGACAAACCCATATATCAATAAATGTATATTTATAGATCTCACTCTCTCTCTCTCTCTCTATATATATATATATATATATATATATATATAAACTTCTTTTTTGGTAAAGCTGTCAAATCTTGTCAGATTTAATAGAGGCAATCACTGTTTCTGTTTCTTTGGTAATGGCAGACTCTTCAACAAAAGCACTTGTTTTTCCTAAAGGACGCACTAGTTAAACAGCTTAAAATAGTAGAAGCTTTTGAACAGATAAAGGGCTGCTTAAATGTGACTTAATGGAGAATCTGAAACTGGTTCTGGAATTGGGAATGGAACAGTTAAAAATGCTATGGTCTAACCTGTGGGAACTACTTCTGTTGCCCATTTGTTTACAGTAATATAACACCAGTTCTTTATACAGTGAGACTGCCATCTTTCTGTTTATTGTGAATCTAGGACATGAGAAGACCATAATGCTTTATGCCATCATGACTGATAAGTTTGCTGTTACTGCTGTTTCCTCCCCATGAATTGCTGATAATGTTTATGGTAGAACTGCTTCTTTCTGTATGGCTGCCCTCCTTTCGGCTTTGTGTAGAAGGACCAAGTCTTGAAATGATAATTAGGAATTTGCAAATGAAAAATCTGCTTTAGGGTCAGACGTTGAGTTATTCTACAGAAACATACCTTGCTCCTTTACCCTGTCAAATCTGTTAAGTTTCTTTGGAGCAGGTGGCCAAGAATCAAATTGCAAAGAAAGCTGTGACAGCATATCCTGGAAGAAATAATAATAATAATAATAATAATCATAGGGACTACTAGTGCTTTTAGGTCTGGCAGCTTCATCAATTTAGCACATCAGATCTTGGAGAATGATAAGGGTCTTGCAGCACATCTAAAATATTTTTCATAAGATTTAATATATTACAAAAATGAAGATTTTCTGATCACAGAACCCTAATTCACAGAGTCTGTACACAGGCTAATGGATGTTCCATTTTGATCTGAATAAGGTATGACCTCATCATCTTTAACTTTCTCTCTGGGTGAGGCCTTTTCCTCTTCGTCTCCTTTAGAATCTCTGATGTGGTGGGTTGAAACAGGTAGCAATATCTGCTACATCAGCTTAAAATATTCCTTCACTAAACTAGGATAATTAAACACATAATTACCATATATAGCAGTATCTGAGATAAGTTTGTGTTTCTTTAAGGGGAATTAACGCTATGAGTGGGTCAAATAATCCTACAATCAAACCGTCTTTGTGAAAGCAATGCCTTTCACTCATTCATCTTGATAAGGTATTAATTAATCCAATGTAAGTATATGGCATGACATCAGAGCTAAGGTTTGTTCTGGATTTTTCTGACTTTTTGATGCTTCTACAGATCCAGGTGATTTATAATGAGGTATTTATTGTATCTCCCTTCAATGGGCAAGAAAAGGCCAACTGCAAAGCGTATGTATTTCAAAGAAAAGTCTGCCTAAAAGTCTGTCCTGTTTTCCATCATTTCCAATTTTTCTTGAGTAACAAAATATTTTTCAAACAGTAAAATCCCATCTCATTTTCACAAGTACTATTTCATTTCATGTTCTGGTGAATCACCTAGATATTTCAGATGCATTATCTTTAATACTTAGCTTGAGAGGACTAAATGACAGCTAATAACATCTTTAAAACTAAATAGAATCTTTTCTAAAAAAATGAAAGCTATAAATCAATGTTTGGAGCTGTATCTTACTGCGAAACTTTTGCACAGAAGCTGGAAGTTATACAGTGTGTAACATCCCTTCACGTTGTGGGTGATGAAGCCAATAAGGTATTTGTCATTTTCCCTTTAGAGGAGGAGGAGGTAGACAATATTTCTGTCTTAAAATACAAATTCTAAGCATATTGTGAGTCAGAGAAAAATCTGTCAAATTTATAACATTTAATTTAAACTAGAATCAAAGAATTCAGGAATCTATACATGCTTATGCAGCTGATCTTAGACACAGAGCACAAGACTGGGAGTTTGTCAACTTATTTTATCCAATGGCCAGAGACAACACAGTGTATAGAATCAGAAATGATCAGTTATAGGTTCATAGGTGTGTACTAGGCTAATGGCCCTGGGGCCTTTACAAGCCTAGCCCATAGGATTACCCTGGCATCGTGCCACCCAACCTTAGTTCCCAGTGCCTGTGTCGAGTAAAGCCACTAGAGTGATCCCTAAGGTGAATTTTCTATTTCCCATCCACTCATCAAGATTTCTCTTGAAGAGGGCCAGTGAGGTGCTCTGCTTGACATGTATGGGAAGTCTATTTCATAGCATGGGCAGTCTCTGGGTTATGAACCTGTCCCTCCAGCACGTTCTGTTAATTGTAGCAATGAGGTTGAGGTCTCTGGAGCGTGTGGTGCGGAGGGATTGGGATTTCTTTAGATGTAGCATTTCTAACAGAGCTGGGTCAGACATGGCTTTGTAAGTCAAGTAGAGACCGCCTCTAAGTACGAGATATGAGGCAGAGACTATCTGGAGTTTTTTGAGTCTGTCCATATAGGACAAGTGTTTAAGGCCTAGGATCCTCTTTGTGAGGTACTTTTGCAGCCTCTCCAGTTGTTGCAGGTGTCTAGTGATGTACATGCCAAATAGGGCATTGTACTCGATGATTGGCCTAATGAGGAAAGAGTAGAGGGAGACAATGACCTCTTTCTTCCTGGATGCAAAACCCTTAGTAATGAGATATGCCACATAGAAGGACTTTCTGACCACAATGGCAATGTGGCGATCAAAAGAGAGGTTGCTGTCAACCTGTGTTCCCAGATCTCTTATAAGGCCTTCTGTGTTCAGTGGACTACTATCAATGTGGTAATTCATGGGAACCGGATTTTTCCCAAAGGGGATGACGACACATTTTTTAGCATTAAGCTTAAGACCATGGTTATGACACCAGTCGTTGGTCACAGTGAGGCCATTCTGTAGGCTGTCAACATCACTTGGGGAGTTAATAATAACTCCTAACTTGCAATCATCTGCAAACTTTGTCAGTCAGAGTCCCTTTGTGTTGGTCTGGACTTCAGAGAAGTAGATAGCAAACAGGAGAAGACCCAGGACCGAACCCTGTGGGACTCCACTCATGACTAATCGGCACTCTGATTTGGAGTTAGCTACTTTCATACTGTGGCTTCTATATGTGAACCAGTTTGCAACCCACCTCGTGATATAGGGGTTAATGCCAAGCTTACTGAGTTTTTCTATGATTCCAGAGTGGGGAATGGTATTAAAAGCCTTGGCCAGATCAAGGTAGGCTGTATGAACCACCTTGCCTTCATCCACAGCTCTGGTGACTAACTCAAAAAAGTCGACTAAGTCAAGCAGGCATGATCTACCCCTCACAAAACCAAACTGTGCGGGATCCAGAGTTTGGAGATTCCCTATATCCTTGTTTATTAGGTCCATGATGATGTATTCCATAGCTTTGCCTATCAGACTCGTCAGGCTAATGGGGTGATAGTTCCCAGGGTCTGTAGTCACTCTTCCTTTGTGGAAAGGGATGACTGTAGCAGTGCACCATTCAGCAGGGACAAAGCCTGAGTTGAGGCTGTGATTGAACAGGACACACAGGTGAGGTGCTAGTTCACTCTGTAGTTCATGTAGAACACAACCAGGGATATTGTCAGGTCCCATAGAAGCTGTATTCTTGGCCTTGGATAGTGCTGTTTTAACCTGTGCAGCAGTAATACTGGGTGCTTGGCAATCTACTGGTATTGTGATTGGTCCTTTGAGGGGGGGTAAAGTTGGCACTGAATCTGTTGGCCAGTATACTGGCAATATCTGTTGGCTCGGTATAGGAGGTACCATTATGGAGTAGCTCAGAGCAAATCTGGGTATTGCCATGGAGATTCTTCTTTACATAACTATAGAAGGCCTTGTGGTTGTCTTTGCTATCTGCTGCAATTCTGTTTTCATACCTAGCTTTAGAGGGTTTGATGAGGGACCTCAATTTTTTGTTGAGGCAAATAAGGGAGTTTTTCCAGTCTTGGGACTTCACCTTATTCTGCATCAGATTCCTCCTTCTGTTTTAGAGTTTGTTTATGGCAAGGGACCACTAGATTGGCTTCCTTTTTTTGGAGGAGAGTTTCTTGGTTCTGTTGGGTATGGCGAGATCCATGTATTTGTGTACGTGTTCGTACAGTGCATTAGTGTATGATTCTGTAGTCACGCAACTATTCTCCATTTGCATGGGTGCCATGAAGTTAGCCACCTGTGTTTTTAGGATCTCAAAGTTAGCTTTGGAGAAGTTTTTCATGGTGGTTACCTTTGCTGGGGGGGGGGGGGGGGGGGATTTCCAAGGTGATTAGTTTGTGGTCAGATCTAACCAGGAGGAGCTGACTATTGGTGTAGAACAACGGTCACCCATGTTAATAATGACCAGGTCAAGGATGTTGCTACCTCTAGTGGGGGTAAGAATGAGCTGATCCAGGGCATTGGAATTAATGAACTCCAGGAAACATTGGGCAAGTGCATTGGTACATGAGTAGTTTACCCAGTTAATGGAGGGGTAGTTGAAGTCACCTAGTAAGAGAGTGGTAGGTTGGACTCTAATATTCTCCAGGGTGCTTAGGAACGTGGAGTGTGAGTCTTGGGACATGGTTGGAGACCTATAGCAGGCTACAACATGAATCGCTGTCTTACCCAGTGTTAGCTGCACCTGAAGTTTCTCTGATGCATTATGTTGGGCTACCAGTCTGGAGGTGTGCGCATCCTGTATGAATATGGAAACACCACTGTCTTTGGAGCTTCGGTCTAAGTTCTGGGGTTGAAAGGTGTGGAATGAGTTATTGCCTGGTAGTGCAGTGGTGCTTTCTGCTGCCATGAACCAGGTCTCTGTTACAGCACAAATGTCGATGTTCTCCATTTTAAGAAGTGCCTCGAGTGAGTGCATTTTGAGATTTAGACTTCTGGCATTGAGCAACATGACCCTCAGATTGCATTTGTTTGTAACTGTTGTGTTGTGGCAGATTATTAAGAGAAGCAGACTTGACAGTGGAAAAAAAAACTTTAACTATGACTAAACACTTGGAACTGTACAAGATAAAAGTGAGAATGAAAGCAAAATGAAGTCTAAAACTGTTATAAATTGTCAAAGCAAAAATAAAAACGCTTGTCAAAAGGGTGTCGTGTTCATATAAGATGGTGCCTGGTAACTAACAAGCAGGCAGAAACAATATCTCATACAAACATTATCAGTAGGCACAAGAAATCACACTGCAAACATTGAATAAAGTGTGTAAGCTCTGCGAAGGCAATGACCATGTTGTCAGAGTCTGTAAAAGTGAATGAAGTGCATGGTATTAATGTTTTAAAGGCATAATAACAATATAAAACTGAAATGTTTGTTGGCAAATATGAAATGCATTCCGTTAACATTGTGCATACTTCAGTTTTATGACAGACAGTAACTGCAGTAATGGGAGTGTGCATTTGGTTCAGTCTGTTACTGGCTGCTCTTTCTGTCATAGCAGTGTTTATCAGAGAAGCTGCTGAATAAAGGAAAGTCAGTTGTAATTAAGCTAAATAAAGCATAGTTCAACATTTCGTCCCCAAGTTTAAATACTGAAGTCTTCAAGTCAACATGTATGTTTCTGCTATATTCAGCTCATAAAATGAAGCCTTTGAGTCAAGTCTGGCTAGACAAGATTACAAACGTAACAATACAGGCACAGAACATATGCATGCAAGCTCCATAAATCAGCCAAATATTCTGGACAGGAAGCAGGAATCCTTGTGAAAGAGAATCATGCATAATACTGATACAACCAAGGCACAGTTGACAGTGATGTCATCTCAAATGTATTCTACAGTTAGAAAATTTGTGCATTCACAGAAAACAGTTGCAGGAATGTTCACCACAAAATTGTGAGCATCATAAGGGTTAATACAGAACAGAAACAGTTAGCTATTGCATCTAACACATAGTGAAAGGGCCATTGGGTAGAGGTATAATTTTAATGACAAAGAGATTGAAAAATCAAGCAGTGTGACTGTAATTAGTACCTTATACCCTAAAACATGAATCACAGAGCACTGAAGATATGTTACAAAGTTCAAATGATATTTGCAAAAATATGCTGACCTGTCTGAACATGTAAGTTGTCTTCAAGATGAAAATCATATAAAAGATTCTCCTGAGAAAATACCGGTGATTCCTGTTTTGAGAAGAGTATGAGTTTAAACTCAAAACTAGAAAAAAATATGAACTGAAATATAGGGAAACTGTGGGAGACAAACTTAAGCAGACAGACCTAAGAGAGAAGGAAGATAGCTTAGTGACAGTTGTGAAGCAGCATGAGTTAGGAATATGCAAAGATACTCAATATCAATTTGCACGGATCAAATGAGAACATTATCTACTTCAGACAATTGAAGAAGAAGAAGAAGCAACTTTATCAAATTGTAAACTTGTTTTTGTTCTTGTTGCTAACCAAATGTTTTGACATATCTAGCTGGATGAAGCTAGTTCCAAGCTATGTACCTTTATTACACTTCTTGGGTAATGCAGGTTTTTGAGACTAGCATTTGGGATTGTATCAACTCTTGATAAGTTCCATAGAACAGTAATAACTTTAGTTGAGGTGTCTGATGGAGTAATCCACACAATCAGTTACTTTCTAGATAATAAACAGGAACAAGAAATGTCACATAGGGCTGCTGGACAGATTGACTCAAAGGTTTGAAACTTTGCAGGAAAACTGCCAGATCTCTTTAACTTCTCTGAAATAGATGTGCCATGTATCATCTATTGAAGGGCTTAAACCAGATGCAGACAAGACAAAAACATTTTATAAAAATGTCTCTTGAGTTTTTTCTGGGCACAGTGTAATACCAGTTCAAGTTGTTTCCTTATTTATCTGAACTCACAGTACCTCTAAGAGAGCTACTAGAACATGACACTGTTTCTAAGTAGCAAAACAAAAGGACTTCATATGCAGTATTTTAAGTGCAGAAAGTCACTTGTTACATTTTTAGCAAGTAGTCTGATACAGTTGCATAGCAGAAGAGCTTTTTTTATCTCAAGTTAGAGTTGGAGGGTGTACTAGACACCAACTAACCTAGCTACGGTTCTGTTCTAGGTCAACGATATAATGACTATCATCAAAAGGAAGAATTGCAGCATGAATCAGAGACTGAGAAAATCACTCAAATGCCCTCTGAGACAGTCTCGTTTCAGCCTTCTGATCCTGAGTTGCAAACACAGTCTCCCAATATATCTGATTCCGCTAGAGAAGGCTCATCATACATCTGATCCTGAAGCTGCTAAAAGTAACGAATGTATGAAGATTATAGACTATTGCAGCCACTAACCTACTGTTTGTAAATACTCTAGGTTTGAAAGGATTGTCAAGAAATCATTCAGATATAGTAACTATACATAAGTTCAAAAAGTGCTATTGAATTAATGTCAGTTTCAATATTTTCTTGATGATTCTATTTTTCAATGTGCAGTCACCTGATTTATATAATACAGTGACAAGTTGTAGCATTTTAATGCTGTTGTAAGTAATTTATAAATATGGTATCTAGATCTTCTTTACTATAAGGGAGATTTAACAAATATAGTAATATGTGAAATAAGTTTTCTTTGAGGGAGCCTGTGCTAATGGGTACAGTGAATCATATGATCAGTAAAGCTCCTTTGTGAAAGTAGCTCTTACCTAAAGCCTCTTAGTTATTCATTTTGACAACCTATATTATAAACTAATATACATTTATAACAGTCAGCTACATGCTAGAGAAAGGAGAAATAATGACTCCAGCCCTATTGACCAAGGTTTTAGTAATGGTTCTGGGAACTGGAGGAGCTGCACAGGAGACTGGGCATGAATGACTGAAGCTGCTTGCTCATCATGGGTGGATAGAGATGGCTCAGTCTCACTGAAATACTACTCTTTCAGAAGTATGCACAGTAGTACAACAAAACTGGAGTTACTTTAATCTATCCAGATTGGGCCCCTTGGTCACCAAAAGCTGGTGCTGAGTGGTACCCAAAGAGATCACCATCATTTTACACTTTTCAGATTTTTACTTCTGTCCTCTACAGTCCCTTTTTTCTGTTTAAAGAACTTAGAAGAAGCAAGTAAGACAGAATTAGAAGAATAAGTTAGAATACCCTATAGGGACATAAACCTTCTCTACATCTAGATGAGTATATACGTTTGTAGCTATTAAGTGAATGTCTTCTGCTGAAAATGGCACAATGCTGGCTCTCCACTAAATAAGATAAATACTTAAGAGATGATCTTTTGGAGGAATTTGACAAAATCAAGTGTACCTGTTGGTAAGTTTCTCTCAGAATATTATGAGAACAAATCCACACAAAATAGTGGCATTTCAAAACATGTTCTAGTATCACCAAAATGGTGTAAAATGCCAGAACAGAACCTATTCTCCAAAATGCTTCTAGAGGTTGACCTGCAGGAATAATTTCATAGTATCACAGTTTAATAGCTGCCCAGGCCTGTTAGGCTACAAAATGCACAGGCATCTGAATACAATAGGAAACATTTCTGTTGCCCATCTATTGTCCAGTTTAGATTTAAATAAGTCAATATTCTTTGACTTCCTAATCTTGAAAGGTAGTTGAGTCTAATAATAAAATTATAAGCACTCATTATATCTAAAAAGTAGTTTTCTCCGTGGGTGTTTTATTTCCATGTGGCCCAACTAATTAATTTATTTTCCATGTGTTAAATGGAGATGTCCAATGGGCCAGAGGCTCATTTTCAGTGGAGGCCCAGGGAGAAAAGCTCCTTTACAAAAAACATTACATGCAAATTCATGCAATACAATACCAGAAATACATAACAATATTACAGTACATTCCAGAAACACATAAACATTTTACAATACAATACAAGAAAACATATTACAGGATAATATAAGAAATACAGTCAGTAAGTAAGCTAAACAACTAATTGACAAAATAAAGAGATGTCTAACAAAACATACAATACAGAGAAATAATATTTTGAGTAGAAAAAAAAAACATTGCTAATTAGCATTCTGACAAAGTAGACTGTAATAAATGAATTCCACTGGAATTACAGTAGGTCTGCTATCCAAAATGCTGCCCGATATACTTAAAAAGCTTTCATATTCCAATTTGGTCATACTTGGTGTTCTATATGCAAAGACAAATCTGTATGTGCCCTAATAATTGACATCCATTAATACTACATTTAATAGTTCTGTCATCGTTCTCTAGTTATGATGTTATTGATTTATTAATAAGTAGAATAACACCACCATCCCTTTTGTTAGTCCTTTTGTTTTCATATTTAGTAAATACTGTTTAACTAAGATGCCACTATCACATGTTTTGGTGATTGTGTTGATGTATCAGAAGCTCAGGTTTGTTCTTATTTTTTAAAGTCTGAGCATTAGCATAATAATGTGTAAATGTGTTTTTGCATTATTTATCTGTTTAGTATTCCCTTGACTGGGAGACTGAAAAAAAGTAATACATTTCTTCTTAATAATTTTTGTCAGAAACTCATTTGCATTTTTTTTTTACATAAATGCAGTTGCACCAGAAAACAATGTAGCATCCACAATCATTTCTTTGCAAGCTATCCACCTGATGGTCTGAACCTTTGCTGTAGATGATTGTCACTGTTGAAGTGACACCCCAACCCCATGTGCAAAAAATGGGAAAAGGGCTTGTAGATGGATGGATGCTATAGCTTATGCATCCAGATATTAAAAAGCTTAGCTTTCATAATAGCATAATAATTAAATTGTGGACAAGATGGTATTTCACTAAAGCTTATCTCAGTTTATGTTCCACAGGGTTTCAATAAAAATCAATAGTCACTGCTAAAATACTGTATTTAGTCAATCTGGTTATTAATCATGTAATATCCATTCTTAGGTCCTCATATTTTTCACTCTTAAATGCAGTGACTGTAATTAGTTCTTTATTAATCATTGTCAAGGGTTTTAACTTCAGTGTTATATGTGAATCTCCTCATATCAGGAGTCACTGATCCTTTCTTGATTCATCATCAGGTTTTGCTTGTTCCTTCTACCTCGTCTGTACATGTCTCTATGATTTGTGTTTTCTGAACACTGCATTAATCTTTTTCATCTTCCTACATGATCCTTTTCCTAAGTTGGGTTTTATCTAGGAGCTAATTTTAACTTGTCTTTTCCTTTTCAATTTTTTTCTTAACTGCCCTATTTTTGGTACTTTTTCATAATTTTTGTTTACATTCTTTAGGACTACCTAAGCCTATACTGTTATTTGCCCGAGTTCATTCTCTCTCTATGGATTCTTTTACTCCAACGTTGTTTCTACAGCCACCCAAGCTCAAACTGCTTTCCCTACCATCTCTCCTAATAAATGAAGTGGGGAATATATGTTAATGTGGTGGTGACAACGATTTACCTCCAAGTTACCTCCATGAGTTTGTATTGATTGACAATTATGTGTGTCTTTATTCTTAGTGACAATAACTTCTTGATTTTGTGATATATTATTTCATTACCAAATTAATTTTCATTTGTATTGGTTATTACAGCATCAGAATCCTTCAACATTTCCTTTTCTTAGTGTTGGACAATATTATATTGTACTTTTGCTTTGAGTCTAACCTTGGATTTAGCTTTAGCGTTTAATACTTTTTATCTTCTCTTACTCTCTCTTAACAAGTATTTGTTCTTTTTTTTTACTACTATCCTGTAATCCCACAGTCATTATTTTCCAGTGTCATTGTTTTCAAGTCCTTTCACTGGTGTTCCTGCTCAGTAGTCTGTTTTAGTTCTATTGTTCCATTCCTACTTTCTAAAAGTTCCTCTTGCCCCATAGAGATCATGCGTGTGCATCCATCCAATCCTGTATATATTCATTTATTATAATCAGTGCCTTTCTGAATGGCCAGTTATGGGCTTTTCTGGTATTGTCTAACTCAGCTGAGTCAATTTTTCAGAATTCTGTCAGTTTAATACCAAAATGACATTCTTTAATGTGGTTACACTCACTCTCTATGCAGACACTTTGTATTAGAACCCTTCAGTAATAGGTCATGTAAAGCATACCAATTTAGTGATTTCCTTTTATTTAATATATGATCTTCAATTCTATCTGATTAGTAAGGAGTTAAAGAGCTGGACCAACTATACTCAAAGTGTGAGTTGATTCATTTTGTGTTACATATAGGATCAAGTAATTTAAAATAAAAGTGTTAAGTCTGTTAAGAAAATAACAATATTTCTAGATAAGTCAATAAAATTAATACTTCTAACAGTTATGTGATAGTTACCTATCAAAGCGCACATACTTATTAGACCACCTCACACAAACTTAAAAACAAAGAATACAATAGGCAATGTCTTTAAAAAATTCAGTGTGTTTATGTAGTCTTTAAAATTATGAAAATACAAAAATAGTTGTAATAATCACCCGTCAAAAGTACTCCACATTATGCCTCACAGACATACTCATTGAGGTCCTGAGGCAGTAACTTTTAAAGTTATGTTTTGCAAAAGTTCTGGCATAGGAAGTAAAGACCACTCAGATCATGACCAGTCATAGTTGTGAGCTTTTAAATATATTTAGAGGAGTTTCGTTCACTCCACTTAACAAAAATGAATTCTTAAGTTCTAATACAAAATAAAAAAAAATGTGAGAAGTCAAATGAAACACATAATGTTTTAATAACAATTTAACACTTCTGATGAAGTCCCTGTAAAACATTGAGACAAAGGCACTAAATTTAAATGGTCCTGTACTGACTGCTCATCTTTTTCATTTTTGATTATTAGGTTATTATGTGTAGTTTCCTGCGT
The DNA here is from genome assembly GCF_019279795.1 of Protopterus annectens. Taxonomy (NCBI): domain Eukaryota; kingdom Metazoa; phylum Chordata; order Ceratodontiformes; family Protopteridae; genus Protopterus; species Protopterus annectens. The sequence continues at coordinate 1,020,500,337 of NC_056743.1, forward strand.
TGGCACTCTGTTACTTCGGGCTTTCACCCTACACACCACTGAATATAAAAATGAAAAGAGCTCACAGCTATGAGCTTTGAAATAAATGTTGGGAAGTTTCTTTTGCTCTACTGGCCACCAATGAGTTTTATGTTGTAACTGAGGAACTACTTAGAAGTTAGCAGAACAACACTTCAGCTCCAAAAAGCCAAAAAAAATGAGGTATGTGTGTGTGTTTGTTTCTTATTGTTGAGGTCCTTCTAACAGTTATGGCATACCACTGTTGCCCTCTGTCGATATGAGATCCAGCTTTGTTTTATCTTTATGCAGCTATACTAGTATTTTAAAAATCATGTCTTAAGTGATGCTCCTTTGACTTAAATGGATCACAGCTCTGCATAATCTATGATATCACCATGTTCTTTACAGTGGTGGAGGTGGCCTATTGGAAAATCGGCAGTAAGCCTAATGAACGGCTTTTAAATTACAAATGGATTCCCAAATCTGCTGCTTGATTTAAAAAAAAAAAGGCAGGAATATATGATTAGTGCAGTCATTATTCAGTGGCTGATGTCACTAGAACTTACCTTTAAAGAATTACAATGAAATCAGTGATTAATTTCTTTGGAACATTAAAGAATGGCAATGCAATCAGTGGTTTATCTCACTAGAACATCATTTTAAAGAACTACAGTGCAATCAGTGGATAATCTCACTGGAACATCATTTTAAAAAATGCCAGTGTAATCAGTGGCTGATCTCACTGGAATATCAGTTAACAAAATTGCAATGTAAACAGTGTCTGATCTCAGTGGAAAATAATTAAAAAAACTGTAGTATAATCAGGGTCTGCTCTCACCAGAACGTCACTTTAAATAATTTAATGATGTATATTAAAGCTGCATATCCATATCTCGATTTGGTGTGGCATTATGCTAAGTTCACTATGACTCGTCAGATGCTGTCTCTATAGGAATCATTGGTTTACTATGACTAGTCAGATGCTGTCTCTTTAGGAATCATTGGTTTACTATGACTAGTCAGATGCTGTCTCTTTAGGAATCATTGGTTTACTATGATTAGTCAGATGCTGTCTCTTTAGGAATCATTGGTTTACTACAGCTAGTCAGATGCTGTCGCTTTAGGAATCATTGGTTTACTATGACTAGTCAGATGCTGTTTCTTTAGGAATCATTGGTTTACTACGACTAGTCAGATGCTGTCTCTTTAGGAATCATTGGTTTACTATGACTAGTCAGATGCTGTCTCTTTAGGAATCATTGGTTTACTACGACTAGTCAGATGCTGTCTCTTTAGGAATCATTGGTTTACTACGACTAGTCAGATGCTGTCTCTTTAGGAATCATTGGTTTACTATGATTAGTCAGATGCTGTCTCTTTAGGAATTATTGGTTTACTACGACTAGACAGATGCTGTCTCTTTAGGAATCATTGGTTTACTATGACTAGTCAGATACTGTCTCTTTAGGAATCATTGGTTTACTACGACTAGTCAGATGCTGTCTCTTTAGGAATCATTGGTTTACTACGACTAGTCAGATGCTGTCTCTTTAGGAATCATTGGTTTACTACGAGTAGTCGGATGCTGTCACTTTAGGAATCATTGGTTTACTATGACTAGTCAGATGCTGTCTCTTTAGGAATCATTGGTTTACTACGACTAGTTGGATGCTGTCTCTTTAGGAATCATTGGTTTACTACGACTAGTCAGATGCTGTCTCTTTAGAAATCATTGGTTTACTACGACAAGTCAGATGCTGTCTCTTTAGGAATCATTGGTTTACTATGATTAGTCAGATGCTACCTCTTTAGGAACCATTGGTTGTACATGTCTATGAGCACTACTAGGTCACAGCATAACCTCTGTTACATGCACTTAGAGGCATGTGCATGAAGTAGGAGTGACAGTAATAGGAATATCGTAGTTGCAATCTGCATGTCAACTGCTTGGAGAAGAGGATAGTGCTATAAATATAGAAATTTCCTGATGCGGCATGTGAGATGGTGTCCTCATCATGTTTGACTGTCACTCCCATAACAGGGGAAAAAATTGTACAATTGGGAAGAAGTGGGAGGCTTGATGGTCAACTGGCATGGGGCAAGAAAATAGAAAGAAGGAATGATGGAAAGTTTTTTTTTTTCACAAAAGATAGGCTCGAGGATTTGATGTACTTGTTAAAACATTAAGGCACAAATAGGTTGCCCCATCTTTTCACAGTTTGTTAAATTAAGCACTCTTAGCTGTCTTCCAAACAATTTCTGTGGAAAATAAAGTGCCTAAAGATATTAAAGTAATTCACGTAACATTACCCAATACCTCATTTCTCATTTTTGTTAGCCTGGATATTGTTGCTTGGTGCTGTTTATGCATGGAATTAATTGACTGCTTCCTGTTGTTGTGACGTGTGAAATGTCATGTAGTACTGTTTACTGTGTACTCTGAGATCATCTTGTCTTGAGAAAAGGGTCGTAC